>NW_026108925.1:0-212915 GCF_024516045.1 Bombus affinis | reverse complement strand
TATCGTTATACGTTATTACGTAATAGTATATAATGTTATACTTTATATGGTAATACTATATAACGTTATACGTTATAACGTATCACTATATAACGTTATACGTTATATGGTAATACTATCTAACAATATACGTTATTACGTAATAGTATATATCGTTTTACGTTATATGGTAATGCTATATAACGTTATACGTTATAACGTAACACTATATAACGTTATACGTTATTACGTAATAGTATATATCGTTTTACCTTATATGGTAATGCTATATAACGTTATACGTTATAACGTAAAACTATATAACGTTATACGTTATATGGTAATACTATATATGGTTATACGTTATAACGTAACAATATATAACGTTATACGTTATATGGTAATGCTATATAACGATATACGTTATTACGTAATAGTATATATCGTTATACGTTATAACGTAACAATATATAACGTTATACGTTATATGGTAATACTATATAACGATATACGTTATTACGTAATAGTATATATCGTTATACGTTATAACGAAACACTATATATCGTTTTACGATATATGGTAATGCTACGTAACGTTATACGTTATAACGTAACACTATATAACGTTATACGTTATATGGTAATACTATATATCGTTATATGTTATAACGTAACAATATATAACGTTATACGTTATATGGTAATACTATATATCGTTATATGTTATAACGTAACAATATATAACGTTATACGTTTTATGGTAATAGTATATATCGTTATACGTTATAACGTAACAATATATAACGTTATACGTTATATGGTAATACTATATAACGATATACGTTATTACGTAATAGTATATATCGTTATACGTTATAACGTAACACTATATAACGTTATACGTTATATGGTAATTCTATATAACGTTATAGGTTATTACGTAATAGTATATATCGTTTTACGTTATATGGTAATGCTATATAACTTTATACGTTATAACGTAACACTATATTTACGTTATACGTTATACGTTACATGGTAATAGTATATATCGTTATACGTTATAACGTAACAATATATAACGTTATACGTTATATGGTAATAGTATATATCGTTATACGTTATAACGTAGCAATATATAACGTTATACGTTATATGGTAATACTATATAACGATATACGATATTACGTAATATTATATATCGTTATAAGTTATTACGTAATAGTATATAATGTTATACTTTATATGGTAATACTATATAACGTTATACGTTATAACGTATCACTATATAACGTCATACGTTATATGGTAATACTATATAACGATATACGTTATTACGTAATAGTATATATCGTTATACGTTATAACGTAACACTATATAACGTTATATGTTATATGGTAATTCTATATAACGTTATACGTTATTACGTAATAGTATATATCGTTATACGTTATTACGTAATAGTATATAATGTTATACTTTATATGGTAATACTATATAACGTTATACGTTATAACGTATCACTATATACCGTAATACGTTATATGGTAATACTATATAACGATATACGTTATTACGTAATAGTATATATCGTTTTACGTTATATGGTAATACTATATATCGTTATACGTTATATCGTAACAATATATAACGTTATACGTTATATGGTAATACTATATAACGATATACGTTATTACGTAATAGTATATATCGTTATACGTTATAACGTAACACTATATAACGTTATATGTTATATGGTAATTCAATATAACGTTATACGTTATTACGTAATAGCATATATCGTTTTACTTTATATGGTAATGCTATATGACGTTATACGTTATAACGTAACACTATATAACGTTATACGTTATAACGAAACAATATATAACGTTATACGTTATATGGTAATACTATATAACGATATACGTTATTACGTAATAGTATATATCGTTATACGTTATAACGTAACACTATATAACGTTATATGTTATATGGTAATTCTATATAACGTTATACGTTATTACGTAATAGTATATATCGTTATACGTTATTACGTAATAGTATATAATGTTATACTTTATATGGTAATACTATATAACGTTATACGTTATAACGTATCACTATATAACGTAATACGTTATATGGTAATACTATATAACGATATACGTTATTACGTGATAGTATATATCGTTTTACCTTATATGGTAATGCTATATAACGTTATACGTTATAACGTATCACTATATAACGTTATACGTTATATGGTAATACTATATAACGATATACGTTATTACGTAATATTATATATCGTTATACGTTATAACGTAACACTATATAACGTTATATGTTATATGGTAATTCTATATAACGTTATACGTTATTACGTAATAGTATATATCGTTTTACTTTATATGGTAATGCTATATGACGTTATACGTTATAACGTAACACTATATAACATTATACGTTATAACGAAACAATATATAACGTTATACGTTATATGGTAATACTATATAACGATATACGTTATTACGTAACAGTATATATCGTTATACGTTATTACGTACATAGTATATAATGTTATACGTTATATGGTAATAGTATATATCGTTATACGTTATAACGTAACAATATATAACGTTATACGTTATATGGTAATACTATATATCGTTATACGTTATAACGTAAACAATATATAACGTTATACGTTATATGGTAATACTATATAACGATATACGTTATTACGTAATAGTATATATCGTTATACGTTATAACGTAACACTATATATCGTTTTACGATATATGGTAATGCTACGTAACTTTATACGTTTATAACGTAACACTATATAACGTTATACGTTATATGGTAATATTATATATCGTTATATGTTATAACGTAACAATATATAACGTTATACGTTTTATGGTAATAGTATATATCGTTATACGTTATAAACGTAACAATATATAACGTTATACGTTATATGGTAATACTATATAACGATATACGTTATTACGTAATAGTATATATCGTTATACGTTATAACGTAACACTATATAACGTTATACGTTATATGGTAATTCTATATAACGTTATAGGTTATTACGTAATAGTATATATCGTTTTACGTTATATGGTAATGCTATATAACTTTATACGTTATAACGTAACACTATATATACGTTATACGTTATACGTTACATGGTAATAGTATATATCGTTATACGTTATAACGTAACAATATAAACGTTATACGTTACATGGTAATAGTATATATCGTTATACGTTATAACGTAGCAATATATAACGTTATACGTATATGGTAATACTATATAACGATATACGATATTGCGTAATAGTATATATCGTTATACGTTATTACGTAATAGTATATAATGTTATACTTTATATGGTAATACTATATAACGTTATACGTTATAACGTATCACTATATAACGTTATACGTTATATGGTAATACTATATAACGATATACGTTATTACGTAATAGTATATATCGTTATACGTTATAACGTAACACTATATAACGTTATATGTTATATGGTAATTCTATATAACGTTATACGTTATTACGTAATAGTATACTAATGTTATACTTTATATGGTAATACTATATAACGTTATACGTTATAACGTATCACTATATAACGTAATACGTTATATGGTAATACTATATAACGATATACGTTATTACGTAATATATATCGTTATACGTTATTACGTAATAGTATATAATGTTATACTTTATATGGTAATACTATATAACGTTATACGTTATTTGGTAATACTATATAACGATATACGTTATTACGTAATAGTATATATCGTTATACGTTATAACGTAACACTATATATCGTTTTACGATATATGGTAATGCTACGTAACGTTATACGTTATAACGTAACACTATATAACGTTATACGTTATATGGTAATAGTATATATCGTTATACGTTATAACGTAACAATATATAACGTTATACGTTATATGGTAATACTATATATCGTTATACGTTATAACGTAACACTATATAACATTATACGTTATAACGAAACAATATATAACGTTATACGTTATATGGTAATACTATATAACGATATACGTTATTACGTAATAGTATATATCGTTATACGTTATTACGTAATAGTATATAATGTTATACTTTATATGGTAATACTATATAACGTTGTACGTTATAACGTATCACTATATAACGTTATACGTTATATGGTAATAGTATATATCGTTATACGTTATAACGTAACAATACATAACGTTATACGTTATATGGTAATACTATATATCGTTATACGTTATAACGTAACAATATATAACGTTATACGTTATATGGTAATACTATATAACGATATACGTTATTACGTAATAGTATATATCGTTATACGTTATAACGTAACACTATATATCGTTTTACGATATATGGTAATGCTACGTAACGTTATACGTTATAACGTAACACTATATAACGTTATACGTTATATGGTAATAGTATATATCGTTATACGTTATAACGTAACAATATATAACGTTATACGTTATATGGTAATACTATATATCGTTATACGTTATAACGTAACAATATATAACGTTATACGTTATATGGTAATACTATATAACGATATACGTTATTACGTAATAGTATATATCGTTATACGTTATAACGTAACACTATATATCGTTTTACGATATATGGTAATGCTACGTAACGTTATACGTTATAACGTAACACTATATAACGTTATACGTTATATGGTAATACTATATATCGTTATATGTTATAACGTAACAATATATAACGTTATACGTTTTATGGTAATAGTATATATCGTTATACGTTATAACGTAACAATATATAACGTTATACGTTATACGGTAATACTATATAACGATATACGTTATTACGTAATAGTATATATCGTTATACGTTATAACGTAACACTATATAACGTTATACGTTATATGGTAATTCTATATAACGTTATAGGTTATTACGTAATAGTATATATCGTTTTACGTTATATGGTAATGCTATATAACTTTATACGTTATAACGTAACACTATATATACGTTATACGTTATACGTTACATGGTAATAGTATATATCGTTATACGTTATAACGTAACAATATATAACGTTATACGTTATATGGTAATAGTATATATCGTTATACGTTATAACGTAGCAATATATAACGTTATACGTTATATGGTAATACTATATAACGATATACGATATTACGTAATAGTATATATCGTTATAAGTTATTACGTAATAGTATATAATGTTATACTTTATATGGTAATACTATATAACGTTATACGTTATAACATATCACTATATAACGTTATACGTTATATGGTAATACTATATAACGATATACGTTATTACGTAATAGTATATATCGTTATACGTTATAACGTAACACTATATAACGTTATATGTTATATGGTAATTCTATATAACGTTATACGTTATTACGTAATAGTATATATCGTTATACGTTATTACGTAATAGTATATAATGTTATACTTTATATGGTAATACTATATAACGTTATACGTTATAACGTATTACTATATAACGTAATACGTTATATGGTAATACTATATAACGATATACGTTATTACGTAATAGTATATATCGTTTTACGTTATATGGTAATACTATATATCGTTATACGTTATATCGTAACAATATATAACGTTATACGTTACATGGTAATACTATATAACGATATACGTTATTACGTAATAGTATATATCGTTATACGTTATAACGTAACACTATATAACGTTATATGTTATATGGTAATTCAATATAACGTTATACGTTATTACGTAATAGTATATATCGTTTTACTTTATATGGTAATGCTATATGACGTTATACGTTATAACGTAACACTATATAACGTTATACGTTATAACGAAACAATATATAACGTTATACGTTATATGGTAATACTATATAACGATATACGTTATTACGTAATAGTATATATCGTTATACGTTATTACGTAATAGTATATAATGTTATACTTTATATGGTAATACTATATAACGTTATACGTTATAACGTAACACTATATAACGTTATACGTTATTACGTAATAGTATATATCGTTTTACCTTATATGGTAATGCTATATAACGTTATACGTTATAACGTAAAACTATATAACGTTATACGTTATATGGTAATACTATATATGGTTATACGTTATAACGTAACAATATATAACGTTATACGTTATATGGTAATGCTATATAACGATATACGTTATTACGTAATAGTATATATCGTTATACGTTATTACGTAATAGTATATATCGTTATACGTTATAACGTAACAATATATAACGTTATACGTTATATGGTAATACTATATAACGATATACGTTATTACGTAATAGTATATATCGTTATACGTTATAACGTAACACTATATATCGTTTTACGATATATGGTAATGCTACGTAACGTTACACGTTATAACGTAACACTATATAACGTTATACGTTATATGGTAATACTATATATCGTTATATGTTATAACGTAACAATATATAACGTTATACGTTTTATGGTAATAGTATATATCGTTATACGTTATAACGTAACACTATATAACGTTATACGTTATATGGTAATTCTATATAACGTTATAGGTTATTACGTAATAGTATATACCGTTTTACGTTATATGGTAATGCTATATAACTTTATACGTTATAACGTATCACTATATAACGTTATACGTTATATGGTAATACTATATAACGATATACGTTATTACGTAATATTATATATCGTTATACGTTATAACGTAACACTATATAACGTTATATGTTATATGGTAATTCTATATAACGTTATACGTTATTACGTAATAGTATATATCGTTTTACTTTATATGGTAATGCTATATGACGTTATACGTTATAACGTAACACTATATAACATTATACGTTATAACGAAACAATATATAACGTTATACGTTATATGGTAATACTATATAACGATATACGTTATTACGTAACAGTATATATCGTTATACGTTATTACGTAATAGTATATAATGTTATACTTTATATGGTAATACTATATAACGTTATACGTTATAACGTATCACTATATAACGTTATACGTTATATGGTAATACTATATAACAATATACGTTATTACGTAATAGTATATATCGTTTTACGTTATGTGGTAATGCTATATAACGTTATACGTTATAACGTAACACTATATAACGTTATACGTTATATGGTAATAGTATATATCGTTATACGTTATAACGTAACAATATATAACGTTATACGTTATATGGTAATACTATATATCGTTATACGTTATAACGTAACAATATATAACGTTATACGTTATATGGTAATACTATATAACGATATACGTTATTACGTAATAGTATATATCGTTATACGTTATAACGTAACACTATATATCGTTTTACGATATATGGTAATGCTACGTAACTTTATACGTTATAACGTAACACTATATAACGTTATACGTTATATGGTAATATTATATATCGTTATATGTTATAACGTAACAATATATAACGTTATACGTTTTATGGTAATAGTATATATCGTTATACGTTATAACGTAACAATATATAACGTTATACGTTATATGGTAATACTATATAACGATATACGTTATTACGTAATAGTATATATCGTTATACGTTATAACGTAACACTATATAACGTTATACGTTATATGGTAATTCTATATAACGTTATAGGTTATTACGTAATAATATATATCGTTTTACGTTATATGGTAATGCTATATAACTTTATACGTTATAACGTAACACTATATATACGTTATACGTTATACGTTACATGGTAATAGTATATATCGTTATACGTTATAACGTAACAATATATAACGTTATACGTTACATGGTAATAGTATATATCGTTATACGTTATAACGTAGCAATATATAACGTTATACGTTATATGGTAATACTATATAACGATATACGATATTACGTAATAGTATATATCGTTATACGTTATTACGTAATAGTATATAATGTTATACTTTATATGGTAATACTATATAACGTTATACGTTATAACGTATCACTATATAACGTTATACGTTATATGGTAATACTATATAACGATATACGTTATTACGTAATAGTATATATCGTTATACGTTATAACGTAACACTATATAACGTTATATGTTATATGGTAATTCTATATAACGTTATACGTTATTACGTAATAGTATATAATGTTATACTTTATATGGTAATACTATATAACGTTATACGTTATAACGTATCACTATATAACGTAATACGTTATATGGTAATACTATATAACGATATACGTTATTACGTAATAATATATATCGTTATACGTTATTACGTAATAGTATATAATGTTATACTTTATATGGTAATACTATATAACGTTATACGTTATAACGTATCACTATATAACGTTATACGTTATATGGTAATACTATATAACGATATACGTTATTACGTAATAGTATATATCGTTATACGTTATAACGTAACACTATATATCGTTTTACGATATATGGTAATGCTACGTAACGTTATACGTTATAACGTAACACTATATAACGTTATACGTTATATGGTAATAGTATATATCGTTATACGTTATAACGTAACAATATATAACGTTATACGTTATATGGTAATACTATATATCGTTATACGTTATAACGTAACACTATATAACATTATACGTTATAACGAAACAATATATAACGTTATACGTTATATGGTAATACTATATAACGATATACGTTATTACGTAATAGTATATATCGTTATACGTTATTACGTAATAGTATATAATGTTATACTTTATATGGTAATACTATATAACGTTGTACGTTATAACGTATCACTATATAACGTTATACGTTATATGGTAATAGTATATATCGTTATACGTTATAACGTAACAATATATAACGTTATACGTTATATGGTAATACTATATATCGTTATACGTTATAACGTAACAATATATAACGTTATACGTTATATGGTAATACTATATAACGATATACGTTATTACGTAATAGTATATATCGTTATACGTTATAACGTAACACTATATATCGTTTTACGATATATGGTAATGCTACGTAACGTTATACGTTATAACGTAACACTATATAACGTTATACGTTATATGGTAATAGTATATATCGTTATACGTTATAACGTAACAATATATAACGTTATACGTTATATGGTAATACTATATATCGTTATACGTTATAACGTAACAATATATAACGTTATACGTTATATGGTAATACTATATAACGATATACGTTATTACGTAATAGTATATATCGTTATACGTTATAACGTAACACTATATATCGTTTTACGATATATGGTAATGCTACGTAACGTTATACGTTATAACGTAACACTATATAACGTTATACGTTATATGGTAATACTATATATCGTTATATGTTATAACGTAACAATATATAACGTTATACGTTTTATGGTAATAGTATATATCGTTATACGTTATAACGTAACAATATATAACGTTATACGTTATACGGTAATACTATATAACGATATACGTTATTACGTAATAGTATATATCGTTATACGTTATAACGTAACACTGTATAACGTTATACGTTATATGGTAATTCTATATAACGTTATAGGTTATTACGTAATAGTATATATCGTTTTACGTTATATGGTAATGCTATATAACTTTATACGTTATAACGTAACACTATATATACGTTATACGTTATACGTTACATGGTAATAGTATATATCGTTATACGTTATAACGTAACAATATATAACGTTATACGTTATATGGTAATAGTATATATCGTTATACGTTATAACGTAGCAATATATAACGTTATACGTTATATGGTAATACTATATAACGATATACGATATTACGTAATAGTATATATCGTTATAAGTTATTACGTAATAGTATATAATGTTATACTTTATATGGTAATACTATATAACGTTATACGTTATAACATATCACTATATAACGTTATACGTTATATGGTAATACTATATAACGATATACGTTATTACGTAATAGTATATATCGTTATACGTTATAACGTAACACTATATAACGTTATATGTTATATGGTAATTCTATATAACGTTATACGTTATTACGTAATAGTATATATCGTTATACGTTATTACGTAATAGTATATAATGTTATACTTTATATGGTAATACTATATAACGTTATACGTTATAACGTATTACTATACAACGTAATACGTTATATGGTAATACTATATAACGATATACGTTATTACGTAATAGTATATATCGTTTTACGTTATATGGTAATACTATATATCGTTATACGTTATATCGTAACAATATATAACGTTATACGTTACATGGTAATACTATATAACGATATACGTTATTACGTAATAGTATATATCGTTATACGTTATAACGTAACACTATATAACGTTATATGTTATATGGTAATTCAATATAACGTTATACGTTATTACGTAATAGTATATATCGTTTTACTTTATATGGTAATGCTATATGACGTTATACGTTATAACGTAACACTATATAACGTTATACGTTATAACGAAACAATATATAACGTTATACGTTATATGGTAATACTATATAACGATATACGTTATTACGTAATAGTATATATCGTTATACGTTATTACGTAATAGTATATAATGTTATACTTTATATGGTAATACTATATAACGTTATACGTTATAACGTAACACTATATAACGTTATACGTTATTACGTAATAGTATATATCGTTTTACCTTATATGGTAATGCTATATAACGTTATACGTTATAACGTAAAACTATATAACGTTATACGTTATATGGTAATACTATATATGGTTATACGTTATAACGTAACAATATATAACGTTATACGTTATATGGTAATGCTATATAACGATATACGTTATTACGTAATAGTATATATCGTTATACGTTATTACGTAATAGTATATATCGTTATACGTTATAACGTAACAATATATAACGTTATACGTTATATGGTAATACTATATAACGATATACGTTATTACGTAATAGTATATATCGTTATACGTTATAACGTAACACTATATATCGTTTTACGATATATGGTAATGCTACGTAACGTTACACGTTATAACGTAACACTATATAACGTTATACGTTATATGGTAATACTATATATCGTTATATGTTATAACGTAACAATATATAACGTTATACGTTTTATGGTAATAGTATATATCGTTATACGTTATAACGTAACACTATATAACGTTATACGTTATATGGTAATTCTATATAACGTTATAGGTTATTACGTAATAGTATATACCGTTTTACGTTATATGGTAATGCTATATAACTTTATACGTTATAACGTAACACTACATATACGTTATACGTTATACGTTACATGGTAATAGTATATATCGTTATACGTTATAACGTAACAATATATAACGTTATACGTTATATGGTAATAGTATATATCGTTATACGTTATAACGTAGCAATATATAACGTTATACGTTATATGGTAATACTATATAACGATATACGATATTACGTAATAGTATATATCGTTATACGTTATTACGTAATAGTATATAATGTTATACTTTAT
This sequence comes from Bombus affinis, assembly GCF_024516045.1. Classification (NCBI taxonomy): domain Eukaryota; kingdom Metazoa; phylum Arthropoda; class Insecta; order Hymenoptera; family Apidae; genus Bombus; species Bombus affinis. Next base: position 201,151 of record NW_026108925.1, on the reverse strand, counting down.
ATGGTAATACTATATAACGTTATACGTTATAACGTATCACTATATAACGTTATACGTTATATGGTAATACTATATAACGATATACGTTATTACGTAATAGTATATATCGTTATACGTTATAACGTAACACTATATAACGTTATATGTTATATGGTAATTCTATATAACGTTATACGTTATTACGTAATAGTATATATCGTTATACGTTATTACGTAATAGTATATAATGTTATACTTTATATGGTAATACTATATAACGTTATACGTTATAACGTATCACTATATAACGTAATACGTTATATGGTAATACTATATAACGATATACGTTATTACGTAATAGTATATATCGTTTTACCTTATATGGTAATGCTATATAACGTTATACGTTATAACGTATCACTATATAACGTAATACGTTATATGGTAATACTATATAACGTTATACGTTATAACGTATCACTATATAACGTTATACGTTATATGGTAATACTATATAACAATATACGTTATTACGTAATAGTATATATCGTTTTACGTTATGTGGTAATGCTATATAACGTTATACGTTATAACGTAGCACTATATAACGTTATACGTTATATGGTAATAGTATATATCGTTATACGTTATAACGTAACAATATATAACGTTATACGTTATATGGTAATACTATATAACGATATACGTTATTAGGTAATAGTATATATCGTTATGCGTTATAACGTCACACTATATATCGTTTTACGATATATGGTAATGCTATATAACGTTATACGTTATAACGTAACACTATATAACGTTATACGTTATATGGTAATAGTATATATCGTTATACGTTATAACGTAACAATATATAACGTTATACGTTATATGGTAATAGTATATATCGTTATACGTTATAACGTAACAATATATAACGTTATACGTTATATGGTAATACTATATAACGATATACGTTATTAGGTAATAGTATACATCGTTATGCGTTATAACGTCACACTATATATCGTTTTACGATATATGGTAATGCTATATAACGTTATACGTTATAACGTAACACTATATAACGTTATACGTTATATGGTAATAGTATATATCGTTATACGTTATAACGTAACAATATATAACGTTATACGTTATATGGTAATACTATATAACGATATACGTTATTACGTAATATTATATATCGTTTTACCTTATATGGTAATGCTATATAACGTTATACGTTATAACGTAACACTATATAACGTTATACGTTATATGGTAATAGTATATATCGTTATACGTTATAACGTAACAATATATAACGTTATACGTTATATGGTAATACTATATAACGATATACGTTATTACGTAATAGTATATATCGTTATACGTTATAACGTAATACTATATAACGTTATACGTTATTACGTAATAGTATATATCGTTTTACCTTATATGGTAATGCTATATAACGTTATACGTTATAACGTAACACTATATATCGTTTTACGATATATGGTAATGCTATATAACGTTATACGTTATAACGTAACACTATATAACGTTATACGTTATATGGTAATACTATATATCGTTATACGTTATAACGTAACAATATATATCGTTATACGTTATATGGTAATACTATATAACGATATACGTTATTACGTAATAGTATATATCGTTATACGTTATAACGTAATACAATATAACGTTATACGTTATATGGTAATTCTATATAACGTTATACGTTATTGCGTAATAGTATATATCGTTTTACCTTATATGGTAATGCTATATAACGTTATACGTTATAACGTAACACTATATAACGTTATACGTTATATGGTAATTATATATATCGTTATACGTTATAACGTAACAATATATAACGTTATACGTTAAATGGTAATGCTATATAACGATATACGTTATTACGTAATAGTATATATCGTTATACGTTATAACGTAACACTATATAACGTTATACGTTATATGGTAATTCTATATAACGTTATACGTTATTACGTAATAGTATATATCGTTTTACCTTATATGGTAATGCTATATAACGTTATACGTTATATGGTAATAGTATTTATCGTTATACGTTATAACGTAACAATATATAACGTTATACGTTATATGGTAATAGTACATATCGTTATACGTTATTGCGTAATAGTATATATCGTTTTACCTTATATGGTAATGCTATATAACGATATACGTTATAACGTAACACTATATAACGTTATACGTTATATGGTAATACTATATAACGATATACGTTATTACGTAATAGTATATATCGTTATACGTTATAACGTAATACTATATAACGTTATTCGTTATTACGTAATAGTATATATCGTTTTACCTTATATGGTAATGCTATATAACGTTATACGTTATAACGTAACACTATATAACGTTATACGTTTTATGGTAATACTATATAACGATATACGTTATTACGTAATAGTATATATCGTTATACGTTATAACGTAACACTATATAACGTTATATGTTATATGGTAATTCTATATAACGTTATACGTTATTACGTAATAGTATATATCGTTATACGTTATAACGTAACACTATATAACGTTATACGTTATATGGTAATTCTATATAACGTTATAGGTTATTACGTAATAGTATATATCGTTTTACGTTATATGGTAATGCTATATAACGATATACGTTATTACGTAATAGTATATATCGTTATACGTTATATGGTAATACTATATATCGTTATACGTTATATCGTAACAATATATAACGTTATACGTTACATGGTAATACTATATAACGATATACGTTATTACGTAATAGTATATATCGTTATACGTTATTACGTAATAGTATATATCGTTATACGTTATAACGTAACAATATATAACGTTATACGTTATATGGTAATACTATATAACGATATACGTTATTACGTAATAGTATATATCGTTATACGTTATAACGTAACACTATATATCGTTTTACGATATATGGTAATGCTACGTAACGTTACACGTTATAACGTAACACTATATAACGTTATACGTTATATGGTAATACTATATATCGTTATATGTTATAACGTAACAATATATAACGTTATACGTTTTATGGTAATAGTATATATCGTTATACGTTATAACGTAACACTATATAACGTTATACGTTATATGGTAATTCTATATAACGTTATAGGTTATTACGTAATAGTATATACCGTTTTACGTTATATGGTAATGCTATATAACTTTATACGTTATAACGTATCACTATATAACGTTATACGTTATATGGTAATACTATATAACGATATACGTTATTACGTAATATTATATATCGTTATACGTTATAACGTAACACTATATAACGTTATATGTTATATGGTAATTCTATATAACGTTATACGTTATTACGTAATAGTATATATCGTTTTACTTTATATGGTAATGCTATATGACGTTATACGTTATAACGTAACACTATATAACATTATACGTTATAACGAAACAATATATAACGTTATACGTTATATGGTAATACTATATAACGATATACGTTATTACGTAACAGTATATATCGTTATACGTTATTACGTAATAGTATATAATGTTATACTTTATATGGTAATACTATATAACGTTATACGTTATAACGTATCACTATATAACGTTATACGTTATATGGTAATACTATATAACAATATACGTTATTACGTAATAGTATATATCGTTTTACGTTATGTGGTAATGCTATATAACGTTATACGTTATAACGTAACACTATATAACGTTATACGTTATATGGTAATAGTATATATCGTTATACGTTATAACGTAACAATATATAACGTTATACGTTATATGGTAATACTATATATCGTTATACGTTATAACGTAACAATATATAACGTTATACGTTATATGGTAATACTATATAACGATATACGTTATTACGTAATAGTATATATCGTTATACGTTATAACGTAACACTATATATCGTTTTACGATATATGGTAATGCTACGTAACTTTATACGTTATAACGTAACACTATATAACGTTATACGTTATATGGTAATATTATATATCGTTATATGTTATAACGTAACAATATATAACGTTATACGTTTTATGGTAATAGTATATATCGTTATACGTTATAACGTAACAATATATAACGTTATACGTTATATGGTAATACTATATAACGATATACGTTATTACGTAATAGTATATATCGTTATACGTTATAACGTAACACTATATAACGTTATACGTTATATGGTAATTCTATATAACGTTATAGGTTATTACGTAATAGTATATATCGTTTTACGTTATATGGTAATGCTATATAACTTTATACGTTATAACGTAACACTATATATACGTTATACGTTATACGTTACATGGTAATAGTATATATCGTTATACGTTATAACGTAACAATATATAACGTTATACGTTACATGGTAATAGTATATATCGTTATACGTTATAACGTAGCAATATATAACGTTATACGTTATATGGTAATACTATATAACGATATACGATATTACGTAATAGTATATATCGTTATACGTTATTACGTAATAGTATATAATGTTATACTTTATATGGTAATACTATATAACGTTATACGTTATAACGTATCACTATATAACGTTATACGTTATATGGTAATACTATATAACGATATACGTTATTACGTAATAGTATATATCGTTATACGTTATAACGTAACACTATATAACGTTATATGTTATATGGTAATTCTATATAACGTTATACGTTATTACGTAATAGTATATAATGTTATACTTTATATGGTAATACTATATAACGTTATACGTTATAACGTATCACTATATAACGTAATACGTTATATGGTAATACTATATAACGATATACGTTATTACGTAATAGTATATATCGTTATACGTTATAACGTAACACTATATATCGTTTTACGATATATGGTAATGCTACGTAACGTTATACGTTATAACGTAACACTATATAACGTTATACGTTATATGGTAATAGTATATATCGTTATACGTTATAACGTAACAATATATAACGTTATACGTTATATGGTAATACTATATATCGTTATACGTTATAACGTAACACTATATAACATTATACGTTATAACGAAACAATATATAACGTTATACGTTATATGGTAATACTATATAACGATATACGTTATTACGTAATAGTATATATCGTTATACGTTATTACGTAATAGTATATAATGTTATACTTTATATGGTAATACTATATAACGTTGTACGTTATAACGTATCACTATATAACGTTATACGTTATATGGTAATAGTATATATCGTTATACGTTATAACGTAACAATATATAACGTTATACGTTATATGGTAATACTATATATCGTTATACGTTATAACGTAACAATATATAACGTTATACGTTATATGGTAATACTATATAACGATATACGTTATTACGTAATAGTATATATCGTTATACGTTATAACGTAACACTATATATCGTTTTACGATATATGGTAATGCTACGTAACGTTATACGTTATAACGTAACACTATATAACGTTATACGTTATATGGTAATAGTATATATCGTTATACGTTATAACGTAACAATATATAACGTTATACGTTATATGGTAATACTATATATCGTTATACGTTATAACGTAACAATATATAACGTTATACGTTATATGGTAATACTATATAACGATATACGTTATTACGTAATAGTATATATCGTTATACGTTATAACGTAACACTATATATCGTTTTACGATATATGGTAATGCTACGTAACGTTATACGTTATAACGTAACACTATATAACGTTATACGTTATATGGTAATACTATATATCGTTATATGTTATAACGTAACAATATATAACGTTATACGTTTTATGGTAATAGTATATATCGTTATACGTTATAACGTAACAATATATAACGTTATACGTTATACGGTAATACTATATAACGATATACGTTATTACGTAATAGTATATATCGTTATACGTTATAACGTAACACTATATAACGTTATACGTTATATGGTAATTCTATATAACGTTATAGGTTATTACGTAATAGTATATATCGTTTTACGTTATATGGTAATGCTATATAACTTTATACGTTATAACGTAACACTATATATACGTTATACGTTATACGTTACATGGTAATAGTATATATCGTTATACGTTATAACGTAACAATATATAACGTTATACGTTATATGGTAATAGTATATATCGTTATACGTTATAACGTAGCAATATATAACGTTATACGTTATATGGTAATACTATATAACGATATACGATATTACGTAATAGTATATATCGTTATAAGTTATTACGTAATAGTATATAATGTTATACTTTATATGGTAATACTATATAACGTTATACGTTATAACATATCACTATATAACGTTATACGTTATATGGTAATACTATATAACGATATACGTTATTACGTAATAGTATATATCGTTATACGTTATAACGTAACACTATATAACGTTATATGTTATATGGTAATTCTATATAACGTTATACGTTATTACGTAATAGTATATATCGTTATACGTTATTACGTAATAGTATATAATGTTATACTTTATATGGTAATACTATATAACGTTATACGTTATAACGTATTACTATATAACGTAATACGTTATATGGTAATACTATATAACGATATACGTTATTACGTAATAGTATATATCGTTTTACGTTATATGGTAATACTATATATCGTTATACGTTATATCGTAACAATATATAACGTTATACGTTACATGGTAATACTATATAACGATATACGTTATTACGTAATAGTATATATCGTTATACGTCATAACGTAACACTATATAACGTTATATGTTATATGGTAATTCAATATAACGTTATACGTTATTACGTAATAGTATATATCGTTTTACTTTATATGGTAATGCTATATGACGTTATACGTTATAACGTAACACTATATAACGTTATACGTTATAACGAAACAATATATAACGTTATACGTTATATGGTAATACTATATAACGATATACGTTATTACGTAATAGTATATATCGTTATACGTTATTACGTAATAGTATATAATGTTATACTTTATATGGTAATACTATATAACGTTATACGTTATAACGTAACACTATATAACGTTATACGTTATTACGTAATAGTATATATCGTTTTACCTTATATGGTAATGCTACGTAACGTTACACGTTATAACGTAACACTATATAACGTTATACGTTATATGGTAATACTATATATCGTTATATGTTATAACGTAACAATATATAACGTTATACGTTTTATGGTAATAGTATATATCGTTATACGTTATAACGTAACACTATATAACGTTATACGTTATATGGTAATTCTATATAACGTTATAGGTTATTACGTAATAGTATATACCGTTTTACGTTATATGGTAATGCTATATAACTTTATACGTTATAACGTAACACTACATATACGTTATACGTTATACGTTACATGGTAATAGTATATATCGTTATACGTTATAACGTAACAATATATAACGTTATACGTTATATGGTAATAGTATATATCGTTATACGTTATAACGTAGCAATATATAACGTTATACGTTATATGGTAATACTATATAACGATATACGATATTACGTAATAGTATATATCGTTATACGTTATTACGTAATAGTATATAATGTTATACTTTATATGGTAATACTATATAACGTTATACGTTATAACGTATCACTATATAACGTTATACGTTATATGGTAATACTATATAACGATATACGTTATTACGTAATAGTATATATCGTTATACGTTATAACGTAACACTATATAACGTTATATGTTATATGGTAATTCTATATAACGTTATACGTTATTACGTAATAGTATATATCGTTATACGTTATTACGTAATAGTATATAATGTTATACTTTATATGGTAATACTATATAACGTTATACGTTATAACGTATCACTATATAACGTAATACGTTATATGGTAATACTATATAACGATATACGTTATTACGTAATAGTATATATCGTTTTACCTTATATGGTAATGCTGTATAACGTTATACGTTATAACGTATCACTATATAACGTAATACGTTATATGGTAATACTATATAACGTTATACGTTATAACGTATCACTATATAACGTTATACGTTATATGGTAATACTATATAACAATATACGTTATTACGTAATAGTATATATCGTTTTACGTTATGTGGTAATGCTATATAACGTTATACGTTATAACGTAGCACTATATAACGTTATACGTTATATGGTAATAGTATATATCGTTATACGTTATAACGTAACAATATATAACGTTATACGTTATATGGTAATACTATATAACGATATACGTTATTAGGTAATAGTATATATCGTTATGCGTTATAACGTCACACTATATATCGTTTTACGATATATGGTAATGCTATATAACGTTATACGTTATAACGTAACACTATATAACGTTATACGTTATATGGTAATAGTATATATCGTTATACGTTATAACGTAACAATATATAACGTTATACGTTATATGGTAATAGTATATATCGTTATACGTTATAACGTAACAATATATAACGTTATACGTTATATGGTAATACTATATAACGATATACGTTATTAGGTAATAGTATACATCGTTATGCGTTATAACGTCACACTATATATCGTTTTACGATATATGGTAATGCTATATAACGTTATACGTTATAACGTAACACTATATAACGTTATACGTTATATGGTAATAGTATATATCGTTATACGTTATAACGTAACAATATATAACGTTATACGTTATATGGTAATACTATATAACGATATACGTTATTACGTAATATTATATATCGTTTTACCTTATATGGTAATGCTATATAACGTTATACGTTATAACGTAACACTATATAACGTTATACGTTATATGGTAATAGTATATATCGTTATACGTTATAACGTAACAATATATAACGTTATACGTTATATGGTAATACTATATAACGATATACGTTATTACGTAATATTATATATCGTTTTACCTTATATGGTAATGCTATATAACGTTATACGTTATAACGTAACACTATATAACGTTATACGTTATATGGTAATAGTATATATCGTTATACGTTATAACGTAACACTATATAACGTTATATGTTATATGGTAATTCTATATAACGTTATACGTTATTACGTAATAGTATATATCGTTATACGTTATTACGTAATAGTATATAATGTTATACTTTATATGGTAATACTATATAACGTTATACGTTATAACGTATTACTATATAACGTAATACGTTATATGGTAATACTATATAACGATATACGTTATTACGTAATAGTATATATCGTTTTACGTTATATGGTAATACTATATATCGTTATACGTTATATCGTAACAATATATAACGTTATACGTTACATGGTAATACTATATAACGATATACGTTATTACGTAATAGTATATATCGTTATACGTCATAACGTAACACTATATAACGTTATATGTTATATGGTAATTCAATATAACGTTATACGTTATTACGTAATAGTATATATCGTTTTACTTTATATGGTAATGCTATATGACGTTATACGTTATAACGTAACACTATATAACGTTATACGTTATAACGAAACAATATATAACGTTATACGTTATATGGTAATACTATATAACGATATACGTTATTACGTAATAGTATATATCGTTATACGTTATTACGTAATAGTATATAATGTTATACTTTATATGGTAATACTATATAACGTTATACGTTATAACGTAACACTATATAACGTTATACGTTATTACGTAATAGTATATATCGTTTTACCTTATATGGTAATGCTACGTAACGTTACACGTTATAACGTAACACTATATAACGTTATACGTTATATGGTAATACTATATATCGTTATATGTTATAACGTAACAATATATAACGTTATACGTTTTATGGTAATAGTATATATCGTTATACGTTATAACGTAACACTATATAACGTTATACGTTATATGGTAATTCTATATAACGTTATAGGTTATTACGTAATAGTATATACCGTTTTACGTTATATGGTAATGCTATATAACTTTATACGTTATAACGTAACACTACATATACGTTATACGTTATACGTTACATGGTAATAGTATATATCGTTATACGTTATAACGTAACAATATATAACGTTATACGTTATATGGTAATAGTATATATCGTTATACGTTATAACGTAGCAATATATAACGTTATACGTTATATGGTAATACTATATAACGATATACGATATTACGTAATAGTATATATCGTTATACGTTATTACGTAATAGTATATAATGTTATACTTTATATGGTAATACTATATAACGTTATACGTTATAACGTATCACTATATAACGTTATACGTTATATGGTAATACTATATAACGATATACGTTATTACGTAATAGTATATATCGTTATACGTTATAACGTAACACTATATAACGTTATATGTTATATGGTAATTCTATATAACGTTATACGTTATTACGTAATAGTATATATCGTTATACGTTATTACGTAATAGTATATAATGTTATACTTTATATGGTAATACTATATAACGTTATACGTTATAACGTATCACTATATAACGTAATACGTTATATGGTAATACTATATAACGATATACGTTATTACGTAATAGTATATATCGTTTTACCTTATATGGTAATGCTATATAACGTTATACGTTATAACGTATCACTATATAACGTAATACGTTATATGGTAATACTATATAACGTTATACGTTATAACGTATCACTATATAACGTTATACGTTATATGGTAATACTATATAACAATATACGTTATTACGTAATAGTATATATCGTTTTACGTTATGTGGTAATGCTATATAACGTTATACGTTATAACGTAGCACTATATAACGTTATACGTTATATGGTAATAGTATATATCGTTATACGTTATAACGTAACAATATATAACGTTATACGTTATATGGTAATACTATATAACGATATACGTTATTAGGTAATAGTATATATCGTTATGCGTTATAACGTCACACTATATATCGTTTTACGATATATGGTAATGCTATATAACGTTATACGTTATAACGTAACACTATATAACGTTATACGTTATATGGTAATAGTATATATCGTTATACGTTATAACGTAACAATATATAACGTTATACGTTATATGGTAATAGTATATATCGTTATACGTTATAACGTAACAATATATAACGTTATACGTTATATGGTAATACTATATAACGATATACGTTATTAGGTAATAGTATACATCGTTATGCGTTATAACGTCACACTATATATCGTTTTACGATATATGGTAATGCTATATAACGTTATACGTTATAACGTAACACTATATAACGTTATACGTTATATGGTAATAGTATATATCGTTATACGTTATAACGTAACAATATATAACGTTATACGTTATATGGTAATACTATATAACGATATACGTTATTACGTAATATTATATATCGTTTTACCTTATATGGTAATGCTATATAACGTTATACGTTATAACGTAACACTATATAACGTTATACGTTATATGGTAATAGTATATATCGTTATACGTTATAACGTAACAATATATAACGTTATACGTTATATGGTAATACTATATAACGATATACGTTATTACGTAATAGTATATATCGTTATACGTTATAACGTAATACTATATAACGTTATACGTTATTACGTAATAGTATATATCGTTTTACCTTATATGGTAATGCTATATAACGTTATACGTATAACGTAACACTATATTCGTTTTACGATATATGGTAATGCTATATAACGTTATACGTTATAACGTATCACTATATAACGTAATACGTTATATGGTAATACTATATAACGTTATACGTTATAACGTATCACTATATAACGTTATACGTTATATGGTAATACTATATAACAATATACGTTATTACGTAATAGTATATATCGTTTTACGTTATGTGGTAATGCTATATAACGTTATACGTTATAACGTAGCACTATATAACGTTATACGTTATATGGTAATAGTATATATCGTTATACGTTATAACGTAACAATATATAACGTTATACGTTATATGGTAATACTATATAACGATATACGTTATTAGGTAATAGTATATATCGTTATGCGTTATAACGTCACACTATATATCGTTTTACGATATATGGTAATGCTATATAACGTTATACGTTATAACGTAACACTATATAACGTTATACGTTATATGGTAATAGTATATATCGTTATACGTTATAACGTAACAATATATAACGTTATACGTTATATGGTAATAGTATATATCGTTATACGTTATAACGTAACAATATATAACGTTATACGTTATATGGTAATACTATATAACGATATACGTTATTAGGTAATAGTATACATCGTTATGCGTTATAACGTCACACTATATATCGTTTTACGATATATGGTAATGCTATATAACGTTATACGTTATAACGTAACACTATATAACGTTATACGTTATATGGTAATAGTATATATCGTTATACGTTATAACGTAACAATATATAACGTTATACGTTATATGGTAATACTATATAACGATATACGTTATTACGTAATATTATATATCGTTTTACCTTATATGGTAATGCTATATAACGTTATACGTTATAACGTAACACTATATAACGTTATACGTTATATGGTAATAGTATATATCGTTATACGTTATAACGTAACAATATATAACGTTATACGTTATATGGTAATACTATATAACGATATACGTTATTACGTAATAGTATATATCGTTATACGTTATAACGTAATACTATATAACGTTATACGTTATTACGTAATAGTATATATCGTTTTACCTTATATGGTAATGCTATATAACGTTATACGTTATAACGTAACACTATATATCGTTTTACGATATATGGTAATGCTATATAACGTTATACGTTATAACGTAACACTATATAACGTTATACGTTATATGGTAATACTATATATCGTTATACGTTATAACGTAACAATATATATCGTTATACGTTATATGGTAATACTATATAACGATATACGTTATTACGTAATAGTATATATCGTTATACGTTATAACGTAATACAATATAACGTTATACGTTATATGGTAATTCTATATAACGTTATACGTTATTGCGTAATAGTATATATCGTTTTACCTTATATGGTAATGCTATATAACGTTATACGTTATAACGTAACACTATATAACGTTATACGTTATATGGTAATAGTATATATCGTTATACGTTATAACGTAACAATATATAACGTTATACGTTAAATGGTAATGCTATATAACGATATACGTTATTACGTAATAGTATATATCGTTATACGTTATAACGTAACACTATATAACGTTATACGTTATATGGTAATTCTATATAACGTTATACGTTATTACGTAATAGTATATATCGTTTTACCTTATATGGTAATGCTATATAACGTTATACGTTATATGGTAATAGTATTTATCGTTATACGTTATAACGTAACAATATATAACGTTATACGTTATATGGTAATAGTACATATCGTTATACGTTATTGCGTAATAGTATATATCGTTTTACCTTATATGGTAATGCTATATAACGATATACGTTATAACGTAACACTATATAACGTTATACGTTATATGGTAATACTATATAACGATATACGTTATTACGTAATAGTATATATCGTTATACGTTATAACGTAATACTATATAACGTTATTCGTTATTACGTAATAGTATATATCGTTTTACCTTATATGGTAATGCTATATAACGTTATACGTTATAACGTAACACTATATAACGTTATACGTTTTATGGTAATACTATATAACGATATACGTTATTACGTAATAGTATATATCGTTATACGTTATAACGTAACACTATATAACGTTATATGTTATATGGTAATTCTATATAACGTTATACGTTATTACGTAATAGTATATATCGTTATACGTTATAACGTAACACTATATAACATTATACGTTATAACGAAACAATATATAACGTTATACGTTATATGGTAATACTATATAACGATATACGTTATTACGTAATAGTATATATCGTTATACGTTATTACGTAATAGTATATAATGTTATACTTTATATGGTAATACTATATAACGTTGTACGTTATAACGTATCACTATATAACGTTATACGTTATATGGTAATAGTATATATCGTTATACGTTATAACGTAACAATATATAACGTTATACGTTATATGGTAATACTATATATCGTTATACGTTATAACGTAACAATATATAACGTTATACGTTATATGGTAATACTATATAACGATATACGTTATTACGTAATAGTATATATCGTTATACGTTATAACGTAACACTATATATCGTTTTACGATATATGGTAATGCTACGTAACGTTATACGTTATAACGTAACACTATATAACGTTAAACGTTATATGGTAATAGTATATATCGTTATACGTTATAACGTAACAATATATAACGTTATACGTTATATGGTAATACTATATATCGTTATACGTTATAACGTAACAATATATAACGTTATACGTTATATGGTAATACTATATAACGATATACGTTATTACGTAATAGTATATATCGTTATACGTTATAACGTAACACTATATATCGTTTTACGATATATGGTAATGCTACGTAACGTTATACGTTATAACGTAACACTATATAACGTTATACGTTATATGGTAATACTATATATCGTTATATGTTATAACGTAACAATATATAACGTTATACGTTTTATGGTAATAGTATATATCGTTATACGTTATAACGTAACAATATATAACGTTATACGTTATACGGTAATACTATATAACGATATACGTTATTACGTAATAGTATATATCGTTATACGTTATAACGTAACACTATATAACGTTATACGTTATATGGTAATTCTATATAACGTTATAGGTTATTACGTAATAGTATATATCGTTTTACGTTATATGGTAATGCTATATAACTTTATACGTTATAACGTAACACTATATATACGTTATACGTTATACGTTACATGGTAATAGTATATATCGTTATACGTTATAACGTAACAATATATAACGTTATACGTTATATGGTAATAGTATATATCGTTATACGTTATAACGTAGCAATATATAACGTTATACGTTATATGGTAATACTATATAACGATATACGATATTACGTAATAGTATATATCGTTATAAGTTATTACGTAATAGTATATAATGTTATACTTTATATGGTAATACTATATAACGTTATACGTTATAACATATCACTATATAACGTTATACGTTATATGGTAATACTATATAACGATATACGTTATTACGTAATAGTATATATCGTTATACGTTATAACGTAACACTATATAACGTTATATGTTATATGGTAATTCTATATAACGTTATACGTTATTACGTAATAGTATATATCGTTATACGTTATTACGTAATAGTATATAATGTTATACTTTATATGGTAATACTATATAACGTTATACGCTATAACGTATTACTATATAACGTAATACGTTATATGGTAATACTATATAACGATATACGTTATTACGTAATAGTATATATCGTTTTACGTTATATGGTAATACTATATATCGTTATACGTTATATCGTAACAATATATAACGTTATACGTTACATGGTAATACTATATAACGATATACGTTATTACGTAATAGTATATATCGTTATACGTTATAACGTAACACTATATAACGTTATATGTTATATGGTAATTCAATATAACGTTATACGTTATTACGTAATAGTATATATCGTTTTACTTTATATGGTAATGCTATATGACGTTATACGTTATAACGTAACACTATATAACGTTATACGTTATAACGAAACAATATATAACGTTATACGTTATATGGTAATACTATATAACGATATACGTTATTACGTAATAGTATATATCGTTATACGTTATTACGTAATAGTATATAATGTTATACTTTATATGGTAATACTATATAACGTTATACGTTATAACGTAACACTATATAACGTTATACGTTATTACGTAAT
Source organism: Bombus affinis (assembly GCF_024516045.1). NCBI lineage: Eukaryota > Metazoa > Arthropoda > Insecta > Hymenoptera > Apidae > Bombus > Bombus affinis. Next base: position 184,815 of record NW_026108925.1, on the reverse strand, counting down.
AGTATATATCGTTTTACCTTATATGGTAATGCTATATAACGTTATACGTTATAACGTAAAACTATATAACGTTATACGTTATATGGTAATACTATATATGGTTATACGTTATAACGTAACAATATATAACGTTATACGTTATATGGTAATGCTATATAACGATATACGTTATTATGTAATAGTATATATCGTTATACGTTATTACGTAATAGTATATATCGTTATACGTTATAACGTAACAATATATAACGTTATACGTTATATGGTAATACTATATAACGATATACGTTATTACGTAATAGTATATATCGTTATACGTTATAACGTAACACTATATATCGTTTTACGATATATGGTAATGCTACGTAACGTTACACGTTATAACGTAACACTATATAACGTTATACGTTATATGGTAATACTATATATCGTTATATGTTATAACGTAACAATATATAACGTTATACGTTTTATGGTAATAGTATATATCGTTATACGTTATAACGTAACACTATATAACGTTATACGTTATATGGTAATTCTATATAACGTTATAGGTTATTACGTAATAGTATATACCGTTTTACGTTATATGGTAATGCTATATAACTTTATACGTTATAACGTAACACTATATATACGTTATACGTTATACGTTACATGGTAATAGTATATATCGTTATACGTTATAACGTAACAATATATAACGTTATACGTTATATGGTAATAGTATATATCGTTATACGTTATAACGTAGCAATATATAACGTTATACGTTATATGGTAATACTATATAACGATATACGATATTACGTAATAGTATATATCGTTATACGTTATTACGTAATAGTATATAATGTTATACTTTATATGGTAATACTATATAACGTTATACGTTATAACGTATCACTATATAACGTTATACGTTATATGGTAATACTATATAACGATATACGTTATTACGTAATAGTATATATCGTTATACGTTATAACGTAACACTATATAACGTTATATGTTATATGGTAATTCTATATAACGTTATACGTTATTACGTAATAGTATATATCGTTATACGTTATTACGTAATAGTATATAATGTTATACTTTATATGGTAATACTATATAACGTTATACGTTATAACGTATCACTATATAACGTAATACGTTATATGGTAATACTATATAACGATATACGTTATTACGTAATAGTATATATCGTTTTACCTTATATGGTAATGCTATATAACGTTATACGTTATAACGTATCACTATATAACGTAATACGTTATATGGTAATACTATATAACGTTATACGTTATAACGTATCACTATATAACGTTATACGTTATATGGTAATACTATATAACAATATACGTTATTACGTAATAGTATATATCGTTTTACGTTATGTGGTAATGCTATATAACGTTATACGTTATAACGTAGCACTATATAACGTTATACGTTATATGGTAATAGTATATATCGTTATACGTTATAACGTAACAATATATAACGTTATACGTTATATGGTAATACTATATAACGATATACGTTATTAGGTAATAGTATATATCGTTATGCGTTATAACGTCACACTATATATCGTTTTACGATATATGGTAATGCTATATAACGTTATACGTTATAACGTAACACTATATAACGTTATACGTTATATGGTAATAGTATATATCGTTATACGTTATAACGTAACAATATATAACGTTATACGTTATATGGTAATAGTATATATCGTTATACGTTATAACGTAACAATATATAACGTTATACGTTATATGGTAATACTATATAACGATATACGTTATTAGGTAATAGTATACATCGTTATGCGTTATAACGTCACACTATATATCGTTTTACGATATATGGTAATGCTATATAACGTTATACGTTATAACGTAACACTATATAACGTTATACGTTATATGGTAATAGTATATATCGTTATACGTTATAACGTAACAATATATAACGTTATACGTTATATGGTAATACTATATAACGATATACGTTATTACGTAATATTATATATCGTTTTACCTTATATGGTAATGCTATATAACGTTATACGTTATAACGTAACACTATATAACGTTATACGTTATATGGTAATAGTATATATCGTTATACGTTATAACGTAACAATATATAACGTTATACGTTATATGGTAATACTATATAACGATATACGTTATTACGTAATAGTATATATCGTTATACGTTATAACGTAATACTATATAACGTTATACGTTATTACGTAATAGTATATATCGTTTTACCTTATATGGTAATGCTATATAACGTTATACGTTATAACGTAACACTATATATCGTTTTACGATATATGGTAATGCTATATAACGTTATACGTTATAACGTAACACTATATAACGTTATACGTTATATGGTAATACTATATATCGTTATACGTTATAACGTAACAATATATATCGTTATACGTTATATGGTAATACTATATAACGATATACGTTATTACGTAATAGTATATATCGTTATACGTTATAACGTAATACAATATAACGTTATACGTTATATGGTAATTCTATATAACGTTATACGTTATTGCGTAATAGTATATATCGTTTTACCTTATATGGTAATGCTATATAACGTTATACGTTATAACGTAACACTATATAACGTTATACGTTATATGGTAATAGTATATATCGTTATACGTTATAACGTAACAATATATAACGTTATACGTTAAATGGTAATGCTATATAACGATATACGTTATTACGTAATAGTATATATCGTTATACGTTATAACGTAACACTATATAACGTTATACGTTATATGGTAATTCTATATAACGTTATACGTTATTATGTAATAGTATATATCGTTTTACCTTATATGGTAATGCTATATAACGTTATACGTTATATGGTAATAGTATTTATCGTTATACGTTATAACGTAACAATATATAACGTTATACGTTATATGGTAATAGTACATATCGTTATACGTTATTGCGTAATAGTATATATCGTTTTACCTTATATGGTAATGCTATATAACGATATACGTTATAACGTAACACTATATAACGTTATACGTTATATGGTAATACTATATAACGATATACGTTATTACGTAATAGTATATATCGTTATACGTTATAACGTAATACTATATAACGTTATTCGTTATTACGTAATAGTATATATCGTTTTACCTTATATGGTAATGCTATATAACGTTATACGTTATAACGTAACACTATATAACGTTATACGTTATATGGTAATAGTATATATCGTTATACGTTATAACGTAACAATATATAACGTTATACGTTATATGGTAATACTATATAACGACATACGTTATTACGTAATAGTATATATCGTTATACGTTATAACGTAACAATATATAACGTTATACGTTATATGGTAATGCTATATAACGATATACGTTATTACGTAATAGTATATATCGTTATACGTTATTACGTAATAGTATATATCGTTATACGTTATAACGTAACAATATATAACGTTAAACGTTATATGGTAATACTATATAACGATATACGTTATTACGTAATAGTATATATCGTTATACGTTATAACGTAACACTATATATCGTTTTACGATATATGGTAATGCTACGTAACGTTATACGTTATAACGTAACACTATATAACGTTATACGTTATATGGTAATACTATATATCGTTATATGTTATAACGTAACAATATATAACGTTATACGTTTTATGGTAATAGTATATATCGTTATACGTTATAACGTAACAATATATAACGTTATACGTTATATGGTAATACTATATAACGATTTACGTTATTACGTAATAGTATATATCGTTATACGTTATAACGTAACACTATATAACGTTATACGTTATATGGTAATTCTATATAACGTCATAGGTTATTACGTAATAGTATATATCGTTTTACGTTATATGGTAATGCTATATAACTTTATACGTTATAACGTAACACTATATATACGTTATACGTTATACGTTACATGGTAATACTATATAACAATATACGTTATTACGTAATAGTATATATCGTTTTACGTTATGTGGTAATGCTATATAACGTTATACGTTATAACGTAACACTATATAACGTTATACGTTATATGGTAATAGTATATATCGTTATACGTTATAACGTAACACTATATAACGTTATACGTTATATGGTAATAGTATATATCGTTATACGTTATAACGTAACAATATATAACGTTATACGTTATATGGTAATACTATATATCGTTATACGTTATAACGTAACAATATATAACGTTATACGTTATATGGTAATACTATATAACGATATACGTTATTACGTAATAGTATATATCGTTTTACCTTATATGGTAATGCTATATAACGTTATACGTTATAACGTAACACTATATAACGTTATACGTTATATGGTAATAGTATATATCGTTATACGTTATAACGTAACAATATATAACGTTATACGTTATATGGTAATACTATATAACGATATACGTTATTACGTAATAGTATATATCGTTATACGTTATTACGTAATAGTATATATCGTTTTACGTTATGTGGTAATGCTATATAACGTTATACGTTATAACGTAACACTATATAACGTTATACGTTATAACGTAACACTATATAACGTTATACGTTATATGGTAATAATATATATCGTTATACGTTATAACGTAACAATATATAACGTTATATGTTATATGGTAATACTATATATCGTTACACGTTATAACGTAACAATATATAACGTTATACGTTATATGGTAATACTATATAACGATATACGTTATTACGTAATAGTATATATCGTTATACGTTATAACGTAATACTATATAACGTTATAGGTTATTACGTAATAGTATATATCGTTTTACCTTATATGGTAATGCTATATAACGTTATACGTTATAACGTAACACTATATAACGTTATACGTTATATGGTAATAGTATATATCGTTATACGTTATAACGTAACAATATATAACGTTATACGTTATATGGTAATACTATATAACGATATACGTTATTACGTAATTGTATATATCGTTATACGTTATAACGTAACACTATATATCGTTTTACGATATATGGTAATGCTATATAACGTTATACGTTATAACGTAACACTATATAACGTTATACGTTATATGGTAATACTATATATCGTTATACGTTATAACGTAACAATATATATCGTTATACGTTATATGGTAATACTATATAACGATATACGTTATTACGTAATAGTATATATCGTTATACGTTATAACGTAATACAATATAACGTTATACGTTATATGGTAATTCCATATAACGTTATACGTTATTGCGTAATAGTATATATCGTTTTACCTTATATGGTAATGCTATATAACGATATACGTTATAACGTAACACTATATAACGTTATACGTTACATGGTAATAGTATATATCGTTATACGTTATAACGTAACAATATATAACGTTATACGTTATATGGAAATAGTATATATCGTTATACGTTATAACGTAACAATATATAACGTTATACGTTATATGGTAATACTATATAACGATATACGTTATTAGGTAATAGTATATATCGTTATGCGTTATAACGTCACACTATATATCGTTTTACGATATATGGTAATGCTATATAACGTTATACGTTATAACGTAACACTATATAACGTTATACGTTATATGGTAATAGTATATATCGTTATACGTTATAACGTAACAATATATAACGTTATACGTTAAATGGTAATGCTATATAACGATATACGTTATTACGTAATAGTATATATCGTTATACGTTATAACGTAACACTATATAACGTTATACGTTATATGGTAATTCTATATAACGTTATACGTTATTACGTAATAGTATATATCGTTTTACCTTATATGGTAATGCTATATAACGTTATACGTTATAACGTAAAACTATATAACGTTATACGTTATATGGTAATACTATATATGGTTATACGTTATAACGTAACAATATATAACGTTATACGTTATATGGTAATGCTATATAACGATATACGTTATTACGTAATAGTATATATCGTTATACGTTATTACGTAATAGTATATATCGTTATACGTTATAACGTAACAATATATAACGTTATACGTTATATGGTAATACTATATAACGATATACGTTATTACGTAATAGTATATATCGTTATACGTTATAACGTAACACTATATATCGTTTTACGATATATGGTAATGCTACGTAACGTTACACGTTATAACGTAACACTATATAACGTTATACGTTATATGGTAATACTATATATCGTTATATGTTATAACGTAACAATATATAACGTTATACGTTTTATGGTAATAGTATATATCGTTATACGTTATAACGTAACACTATATAACGTTATACGTTATATGGTAATTCTATATAACGTTATAGGTTATTACGTAATAGTATATACCGTTTTACGTTATATGGTAATGCTATATAACTTTATACGTTATAACGTAACACTATATATACGTTATACGTTATACGTTACATGGTAATAGTATATATCGTTATACGTTATAACGTAACAATATATAACGTCATACGTTATATGGTAATAGTATATATCGTTATACGTTATAACGTAGCAATATATAACGTTATACGTTATATGGTAATACTATATAACGATATACGATATTACGTAATAGTATATATCGTTATACGTTATTACGTAATAGTATATAATGTTATACTTTATATGGTAATACTATATAACGTTATACGATATAACGTATCACTATATAACGTTATACGTTATATGGTAATACTATATAACGATATACGTTATTACGTAATAGTATATATCGTTATACGTTATAACGTAACACTATATAACGTTATATGTTATATGGTAATTCTATATAACGTTATACGTTATTACGTAATAGTATATATCGTTATACGTTATTACGTAATAGTATATAATGTTATACTTTATATGGTAATACTATATAACGTTATACGTTATAACGTATCACTATATAACGTAATACGTTATATGGTAATACTATATAACGATATACGTTATTACGTAATAGTATATATCGTTTTACCTTATATGGTAATGCTATATAACGTTATACGTTATAACGTATCACTATATAACGTAATACGTTATATGGTAATACTATATAACGTTATACGTTATAACGTATCACTATATAACGTTATACGTTATATGGTAATACTATATAACAATATACGTTATTACGTAATAGTATATATCGTTTTACGTTATGTGGTAATGCTATATAACGTTATACGTTATAACGTAGCACTATATAACGTTATACGTTATATGGTAATAGTATATATCGTTATACGTTATAACGTAACAATATATAACGTTATACGTTATATGGTAATACTATATAACGATATACGTTATTAGGTAATAGTATATATCGTTATGCGTTATAACGTCACACTATATATCGTTTTACGATATATGGTAATGCTATATAACGTTATACGTTATAACGTAACACTATATAACGTTATACGTTATATGGTAATAGTATATATCGTTATACGTTATAACGTAACAATATATAACGTTATACGTTATATGGTAATAGTATATATCGTTATACGTTATAACGTAACAATATATAACGTTATACGTTATATGGTAATACTATATAACGATATACGTTATTAGGTAATAGTATATATCGTTATGCGTTATAACGTCACACTATATATCGTTTTACGATATATGGTAATGCTATATAACGTTATACGTTATAACGTAACACTATATAACGTTATACGTTATATGGTAATAGTATATATCGTTATACGTTATAACGTAACAATATATAACGTTATACGTTATATGGTAATACTATATAACGATATACGTTATTACGTAATATTATATATCGTTTTACCTTATATGGTAATGCTATATAACGTTATACGTTATAACGTAACACTATATAACGTTATACGTTATATGGTAATAGTATATATCGTTATACGTTATAACGTAACAATATATAACGTTATACGTTATATGGTAATACTATATAACGATATACGTTATTACGTAATAGTATATATCGTTATACGTTATAACGTAATACTATATAACGTTATACGTTATTACGTAATAGTATATATCGTTTTACCTTATATGGTAATGCTATATAACGTTATACGTTATAACGTAACACTATATATCGTATTACGATATATGGTAATGCTATATAACGTTATACGTTATAACGTAACACTATATAACGTTATACGTTATATGGTAATACTATATATCGTTATACGTTATAACGTAACAATATATATCGTTATACGTTATATGGTAATACTATATAACGATATACGTTATTACGTAATAGTATATATCGTTATACGTTATAACGTAATACAATATAACGTTATACGTTATATGGTAATTCTATATAACGTTATACGTTATTGCGTAATAGTATATATCGTTTTACCTTATATGGTAATGCTATATAACGTTATACGTTATAACGTAACACTATATAACGTTATACGTTATATGGTAATAGTATATATCGTTATACGTTATAACGTAACAATATATAACGTTATACGTTAAATGGTAATGCTATATAACGATATACGTTATTACGTAATAGTATATATCGTTATACGTTATAACGTAACACTATATAACGTTATACGTTATATGGTAATTCTATATAACGTTATACGTTATTACGTAATAGTATATATCGTTTTACCTTATATGGTAATGCTATATAACGTTATACGTTATATGGTAATAGTATTTATCGTTATACGTTATAACGTAACAATATATAACGTTATACGTTATATGGTAATAGTACATATCGTTATACGTTATTGCGTAATAGTATATATCGTTTTACCTTATATGGTAATGCTATATAACGATATACGTTATAACGTAACACTATATAACGTTATACGTTATATGGTAATACTATATAACGATATACGTTATTACGTAATAGTATATATCGTTATACGTTATAACGTAATACTATATAACGTTATTCGTTACTACGTAATAGTATATATCGTTTTACCTTATATGGTAATGCTATATAACGTTATACGTTATAACGTAACACTATATAACGTTATACGTTATATGGTAATAGTATATATCGTTATACGTTATAACGTAACAATATATAACGTTATACGTTATATGGTAATACTATATAACGACATACGTTATTACGTAATAGTATATATCGTTATACGTTATAACGTAACAATATATAACGTTATACGTTATATGGTAATGCTATATAACGATATACGTTATTACGTAATAGTATATATCGTTATACGTTATTACGTAATAGTATATATCGTTATACGTTATAACGTAACAATATATAACGTTATACGTTATATGGTAATACTATATAACGATATACGTTATTACGTAATAGTATATATCGTTATACGTTATAACGTAACACTATATATCGTTTTACGATATATGGTAATGCTACGTAACGTTATACGTTATAACGTAACACTATATAACGTTATACGTTATATGGTAATACTATATATCGTTATATGTTATAACGTAACAATATATAACGTTATACGTTTTATGGTAATAGTATATATCGTTATACGTTATAACGTAACAATATATAACGTTATACGTTATATGGTAATACTATATAACGATTTACGTTATTACGTAATAGTATATATCGTTATACGTTATAACGTAACACTATATAACGTTATACGTTATATGGTAATTCTATATAACGTTATAGGTTATTACGTAATAGTATATATCGTTTTACGTTATATGGTAATGCTATATAACTTTATACGTTATAACGTAACACTATATATACGTTATACGTTATACGTTACATGGTAATACTATATAACAATATACGTTATTACGTAATAGTATATATCGTTTTACGTTATGTGGTAATGCTATATAACGTTATACGTTATATGGTAATAGTATATATCGTTATACGTTATAACGTAACACTATATAACGTTATACGTTATATGGTAATAGTATATATCGTTATACGTTATAACGTAACAATATATAACGTTATACGTTATATGGTAATACTATATATCGTTATACGTTATAACGTAACAATATATAACGTTATACGTTATATGGTAATACTATATAACGATATACGTTATTACGTAATAGTATATATCGTTTTACCTTATATGGTAATGCTATATAACGTTATACGTTATATCGTAACACTATATAACGTTATACGTTATATGGTAATAGTATATATCGTTATACGTTATAACGTAACAATATATAACGTTATACGTTATATGGTAATACTATATAACGATATACGTTATTACGTAATAGTATATATCGTTATACGTTATTACGTAATAGTATATATCGTTTTACGTTATGTGGTAATGCTATATAACGTTATACGTTATAACGTAACACTATATAACGTTATACGTTATAACGTAACACTATATAACGTTATACGTTATATGGTAATAATATATATCGTTATACGTTATAACGTAACAATATATAACGTTATACGTTATATGGTAATACTATATATCGTTACACGTTATAACGTAACAATATATAACGTTATACGTTATATGGTAATACTATATAACGATATACGTTATTACGTAATAGTATATATCGTTATACGTTATAACGTAATACTATATAACGTTATAGGTTATTACGTAATAGTATATATCGTTTTACCTTATATGGTAATGCTATATAACGTTATACGTTATAACGTAACACTATATAACGTTATACGTTATATGGTAATAGTATATATCGTTATACGTTGTAACGTAACAATATATAACGTTACACGTTATATGGTAATACTATATAACGATATACGTTATTACGTAATTGTATATATCTTTATACGTTATAACGTAACACTATATATCGTTTTACGATATATGGTAATGCTATATAACGTTATACGTTATAACGTAACACTATATAACGTTATACGTTATATGGTAATACTATATATCGTTATACGTTATAACGTAACAATATATATCGTTATACGTTATATGGTAATACTATATAACGATATACGTTATTACGTAATAGTATATATCGTTATACGTTATAACGTAATACAATATAACGTTATACGTTATATGGTAATTCCATATAACGTTATACGTTATTGCGTAATAGTATATATCGTTTTACCTTATATGGTAATGCTATATAACGATATACGTTATAACGTAACACTATATAACGTTATACGTTACATGGTAATAGTATATATCGTTATACGTTATAACGTAACAATATATAACGTTATACGTTATATGGAAATAGTATATATCGTTATACGTTATAACGTAACAATATATAACGTTATACGTTATATGGTAATACTATATAACGATATACGTTATTAGGTAATAGTATATATCGTTATGCGTTATAACGTCACACTATATATCGTTTTACGATATATGGTAATGCTATATAACGTTATACGTTAAAACGTAACACTATATAACGTTATACGTTATATGGTAATAGTATATATCGTTATACGTTATAACGTAACAATATATAACGTTATACGTTAAATGGTAATGCTATATAACGATATACGTTATTACGTAATAGTATATATCGTTATGCGTTATAACGTAACACTATACAACGTTATACGTTATATGGTAATTCTATATAACGTTATACGTTATTACGTAATAGTATATATCGTTTTACCTTATATGGTAATGCTATATAACGTTATACGTTATATGGTAATAGTATATATCGTTATACGTTATAACGTAACAATATATAACGTTATACGTTATATGGTAATAGTACATATCGTTATACGTTATAACGTAACAATATATAACGTTATACGTTATATGGTAATACTATATAACGATATACGTTATTAGGTAATAGTATATATCGTTATGCGTTATAACGTCACACTATATATCGTTTTACGATATATGGTAATGCTATATAACGTTATACGTTATAACGTAACACTATATAACGTTATACGTTATATGGTAATAGTATATATCGTTATACGTTATAACGTAACAATATATAACGTTATACGTTATATGGTAATAGTATATATCGTTATACGTTATAACGTAACAATATATAACGTTATACGTTATATGGTAATACTATATAACGATATACGTTATTAGGTAATAGTATATATCGTTATGCGTTATAACGTCACACTATATATCGTTTTACGATATATGGTAATGCTATATAACGTTATACGTTATAACGTAACACTATATAACGTTATACGTTATATGGTAATAGTATATATCGTTATACGTTATAACGTAACAATATATAACGTTATACGTTATATGGTAATACTATATAACGATATACGTTATTACGTAATATTATATATCGTTTTACCTTATATGGTAATGCTATATAACGTTATACGTTATAACGTAACACTATATAACGTTATACGTTATATGGTAATAGTATATATCGTTATACGTTATAACGTAACAATATATAACGTTATACGTTATATGGTAATACTATATAACGATATACGTTATTACGTAATAGTATATATCGTTATACGTTATAACGTAATACTATATAACGTTATACGTTATTACGTAATAGTATATATCGTTTTACCTTATATGGTAATGCTATATAACGTTGTACGTTATAACGTAACACTATATATCGTTTTACGATATATGGTAATGCTATATAACGTTATACGTTATAACGTAACACTATATAACGTTATACGTTATATGGTAATACTATATATCGTTATACGTTATAACGTAACAATATATATCGTTATACGTTATATGGTAATACTATATAACGATATACGTTATTACGTAATAGTATATATCGTTATACGTTATAACGTAATACAATATAACGTTATACGTTATATGGTAATTCTATATAACGTTATACGTTATTGCGTAATAGTATATATCGTTTTACCTTATATGGTAATGCTATATAACGTTATACGTTATAACGTAACACTATATAACGTTATACGTTATATGGTAATAGTATATATCGTTATACGTTATAACGTAACAATATATAACGTTATACGTTAAATGGTAATGCTATATAACGATATACGTTATTACGTAATAGTATATATCGTTATACGTTATAACGTAACACTATATAACGTTATACGTTATATGGTAATTCTATATAACGTTATACGTTATTACGTAATAGTATATATCGTTTTACCTTATATGGTAATGCTATATAACGTTATACGTTATATGGTAATAGTATTTATCGTTATACGTTATAACGTAACAATATATAACGTTATACGTTATATGGTAATAGTACATATCGTTATACGTTATTGCGTAATAGTATATATCGTTTTACCTTATATGGTAATGCTATATAACGATATACGTTATAACGTAACACTATATAACGTTATACGTTATATGGTAATACTATATAACGATATACGTTATTACGTAATAGTATATATCGTTATACGTTATAACGTAATACTATATAACGTTATTCGTTATTACGTAATAGTATATATCGTTTTACCTTATATGGTAATGCTATATAACGTTATACGTTATAACGTAACACTATATAACGTTATACGTTATATGGTAATAGTATATATCGTTATACGTTATAACGTAACAATATATAACGTTATACGTTATATGGTAATACTATATAACGACATACGTTATTACGTAATAGTATATATCGTTATACGTTATAACGTAACAATATATAACGTTATACGTTATATGGTAATGCTATATAACGATATACGTTATTACGTAATAGTATATATCGTTATACGTTATTACGTAATAGTATATATCGTTATACGTTATAACGTAACAATATATAACGTTATACGTTATATGGTAATACTATATAACGATATACGTTATTACGTAATAGTATATATCGTTATACGTTATAACGTAACACTATATATCGTTTTACGATATATGGTAATGCTACGTAACGTTATACGTTATAACGTAACACTATATAACGTTATACGTTATATGGTAATACTATATATCGTTATATGTTATAACGTAACAATATATAACGTTATACGTTTTATGGTAATAGTATATATCGTTATACGTTATAACGTAACAATATATAACGTTATACGTTATATGGTAATACTATATAACGATTTACGTTATTACGTAATAGTATATATCGTTATACGTTATAACGTAACACTATATAACGTTATACGTTATATGGTAATTCTATATAACGTTATAGGTTATTACGTAATAGTATATATCGTTTTACGTTATATGGTAATGCTATATAACTTTATACGTTATAACGTAACACTATATATACGTTATACGTTATACGTTACATGGTAATACTATATAACAATATACGTTATTACGTAATAGTATATATCGTTTTACGTTATGTGGTAATGCTATATAACGTTATACGTTATATGGTAATAGTATATATCGTTATACGTTATAACGTAACACTATATAACGTTATACGTTATATGGTAATAGTATATATCGTTATACGTTATAACGTAACAATATATAACGTTATACGTTATATGGTAATACTATATATCGTTATACGTTATAACGTAACAATATATAACGTTATACGTTATATGGTAATACTATATAACGATATACGTTATTACGTAATAGTATATATCGTTTTACCTTATATGGTAATGCTATATAACGTTATACGTTATAACGTAACACTATATAACGTTATACGTTATATGGTAATAGTATATATCGTTATACGTTATAACGTAACAATATATAACGTTATACGTTATATGGTAATACTATATAACGATATACGTTATTACGTAATAGTATATATCGTTATACGTTATTACGTAATAGTATATATCGTTTTACGTTATGTGGTAATGCTATATAACGTTATACGTTATAACGTAACACTATATAACGTTATACGTTATAACGTAACACTATATAACGTTATACGTTATATGGTAATAATATATATCGTTATACGTTATAACGTAACAATATATAACGTTATACGTTATATGGTAATACTATATATCGTTACACGTTATAACGTAACAATATATAACGTTATACGTTATATGGTAATACTATATAACGATATACGTTATTACGTAATAGTATATATCGTTATACGTTATAACGTAATACTATATAACGTTATAGGTTATTACGTAATAGTATATATCGTTTTACCTTATATGGTAATGCTATATAACGTTATACGTTATAACGTAACACTATATAACGTTATACGTTATATGGTAATAGTATATATCGTTATACGTTATAACGTAACAATATATAACGTTATACGTTATATGGTAATACTATATAACGATATACGTTATTACGTAATTGTATATATCGTTATACGTTATAACGTAACACTATATATCGTTTTACGATATATGGTAATGCTATATAACGTTATACGTTATAACGTAACACTATATAACGTTATACGTTATATGGTAATACTATATATCGTTATACGTTATAACGTAACAATATATATCGTTATACGTTATATGGTAATACTATATAACGATATACGTTATTACGTAATAGTATATATCGTTATACGTTATAACGTAATACAATATAACGTTATACGTTATATGGTAATTCCATATAACGTTATACGTTATTGCGTAATAGTATATATCGTTTTACCTTATATGGTAATGCTATATAACGATATACGTTATAACGTAACACTATATAACGTTATACGTTACATGGTAATAGTATATATCGTTATACGTTATAACGTAACAATATATAACGTTATACGTTATATGGAAATAGTATATATCGTTATACGTTATAACGTAACAATATATAACGTTATACGTTATATGGTAATACTATATAACGATATACGTTATTAGGTAATAGTATATATCGTTATGCGTTATAACGTCACACTATATATCGTTTTACGATATATGGTAATGCTATATAACGTTATACGTTAAAACGTAACACTATATAACGTTATACGTTATATGGTAATAGTATATATCGTTATACGTTATAACGTAACAATATATAACGTTATACGTTAAATGGTAATGCTATATAACGATATACGTTATTACGTAATAGTATATATCGTTATGCGTTATAACGTAACACTATACAACGTTATACGTTATATGGTAATTCTATATAACGTTATACGTTATTACGTAATAGTATATATCGTTTTACCTTATATGGTAATGCTATATAACGTTATACGTTATATGGTAATAGTATATATCGTTATACGTTATAACGTAACAATATATAACGTTATACGTTATATGGTAATAGTACATATCGTTATACGTTATAACGTAACAATATATAACGTTATACGTTATATGGTAATACTATATAACGATATACGATATTACGTAATAGTATAAATCGTTTTACTTTATATGGTAATGCTATATGACGTTATACGTTATAACGTAACACTATATAACGTTATACGTTATATGGTAACAGTATATATCGTTATACGTTATAACGTAACAATATATAACGTTATACGTTATATGGTAATACTATATATCGTTATACGTTATAACGTAACAATATATAACGTTATACGTTATATGGTAATACTATATAACGATATACGTTATTACGTAATAGTATATATCGTTATACGTTATAACGTAATACTATATAACGTTATACGTTACTACGTAATAGTATATATCGTTTTACCTTATATGGTAATGCTATATAACGTTATACGTTATAACGTAACACTATATAACGTTATACGTTATATGGTAATAGTATATATCGTTATACGTTATAACGTAACAATATATAACGTTATGCGTTATATGGTAATACTATATAACGATATACGTTATTACGTAATAGTATATATCGTTATACGTTATAACGTAACACTATATACCGTTTTACGATATATGGTAATGCTATATAACGTTATACGTTATAACGTAGCAATATATAACGTCATACGTTATATGGTAATAGTATATATCGTTATACGTTATAACGTAGCAATATATAACGTTATACGTTATATGGTAATAGTATATATCGTTATACGTTATAACGTAACAATATATAACGTTATACGTTATATGGTAATATTATATATCGTTATACGTTATAACGTAGCAATATATAACGTTATACGTTATATGGTAATAGTATATATCGTTATACGTTATAACGTAACAATATATAACGTTATACGTTATATGGTAATACTATATAACGATATACGTTATTACGTAATAGTATATATCGTTATACGTTATAACGTAATACTATATAACGTTATACGTTATTACGTAATAGTATATATCGCTTTACCTTATATGGTAATGCTATATAACGTTATACGTTATAACGTAACACTATATAACGTTATACGTTATATGGTAATAGTATATATCGTTATACGTTATAACGTAACAATATATAACGTTATACGTTATATGGTAATACTATATAACGATATACGTTATTACGTAATAGCATATATCGTTATACGTTATAACGTAACACTATATATCGTTTTACGATATATGGTAATGCTATATAACGTTATACGTTATAACGTAACACTATATAACGTTATACGTTATATGGTAATACTATATATCGTTATACGTTATAACGTAATAATATATATCGTTATACGTTATATGGTAATACTATATAACGATATACGTTATTACGTAATAGTATATATCGTTATACGTTATAACGTAATACAATATAACTTTATACGTTATATGGTAATTCTATATAACGTTATAAGTTATTGCGTAATAGTATATATCGTTTTACCTTATATGGTAATGCTATATAACGATATACGTTATAACGTAACACTACATAACGTTATACGTTACATGGTAATAGTATATATCGTTATACGTTATAACGTAACAATATATAACGTTATACGTTATATGGTAATAGTATATATCGTTATACGTTATAACGTAACAATATATAACGTTATACGTTATATGGTAATACTATATAACGATATACGTTATTAGGTAATAGTATATATCGTTATGCGTTATAACGTCACACTATATATCGTTATACGTGATATGGTAATTCTATATAACGTTATACGTTATTACGTAATAGTATATATCGTTTTACCTTATATGGTAATGCTATATAACGTTATACGTTATATGGTAATAGCATATATCGTTATACGTTATAACGTAACAATATATAACGTTATACGTTATATGGTAATACTATATAACGATATACGATATTACGTAATAGTATATATCGTTATACGTTATTACGTAATAGTATATAATGTTATACTTTATATGGTAATACTATATAACGTTATACGTTATAACGTATCACTATATAACGTTATACGTTATATGGTAATACTATATAACAATATACGTTATTACGTAATAGTATATATCGTTTTACGTTATATGGTAATGCTATATAACGTTATACGTTATAACGTAACACTATATAACGTTATACGTTATTACGTAATAGTATATATCGTTTTACCTTATATGGTAATGCTATATAACGTTATACGTTATAACGTAAAACTATATAACGTTATACGTTATATTGTAATACTATATATGGTTATACGTTATAACATAACAATATATAACGTTATACGTTATATGGTAATGCTATATAACGATATACGTTATTACGTAATGGTATATATCGTTATACGTTATTACGTAATAGTATATATCGTTATACGTTGTAACGTAACAATATATAACGTTATACGTTATATGGTAATACTATATAACGATATACGTTATTACGTAATAGTATATATCGTTATACGTTATAACGTAACACTATATATCGATATATCGTTTTACGATATATGGTAATGCTACGTAACGTTATACGTTATAACGTAACACTATATAACGTTATACGTTATATGGTAATACTATATATCGTTACATGTTATAACGTAACAATATATAACGTTATACGTTTTATGGTAATAGTATATATCGTTATACGTTATAACGTAACAATATATAACGTTATACGTTATATGGTAATACTATATAACGTTATACGTTATTGCGTAATAGTATATATCGTTTTACCTTATATGGTAATGCTATATAACGATATACGTTATAACGTAACACTATATAACGTTATACGTTACATGGTAATAGTATATATCGTTATACGTTATAACGTAACAATATATAACGTTATACGTTATATGGTAATAGTATATATCGTTATACGTCATAACGTAACAATATATAACGTTATACGTTATATGGTAATACTATATAACAAAATACGTTATTACGTAATAGTATATATCGTTTTTACGTTATATTGGTAATACTATATATCGTTTTACGATATATGGTAATGCTATATAACGTTATACGTTATAACGTAACACTATATAACGTTATACGTTATATGGTAATAGTATATATCGTTATACGTTATAACGTAATACAATATAACTTTATACGTTATATGGTAATTCTATATAACGTTATAAGTTATTGCGTAATAGTATATATCGTTTTACCTTATATGGTAATGCTATATAACGATATACGTTATAACGTAACACTATATAACGTTATACGTTACATGGTATAGTATATATCGTTATACGTTATAACGTAACAATATATAACGTTATAGGTTATATGGTAATAGTATATATCGTTATACGTTATAACGTAACAATATATAACGTTATACGTTATATGGTAATACTATATAACGATATACGTTATTAGGTAATAGTATATATCGTTATGCGTTATAACGTCACACTATATATCGTTTTACGATATATGGTAATGCTATATAACGTTATACGTTATAACGTAACACTATATAACGTTATACGTTATATGGTAATAGTATATATCGTTATACGTTATAACGTAACAATATATAACGTTATACGTTAAATGGTAATGCTATATAACGATATACGTTATTACGTAATAGTATATATCGTTATACGTTATAACGTAACACTATATAACGTTATACGTTATATGGTAATTCTATATAACGTTATACGTTATTACGTAATAGTATATATCGTTTTACCTTATATGGTAATGCTATATAAACGTTATACGTTATATGGTAATAGTATATATCGTTATACGTTATAACGTAACAATATATAACGTTATACGTTATATGGTAATACTATATAACGATATACGATATTACGTAATAGTATATATCGTTATACGTTATTACGTAATAGTATATAATGTTATACTTTATATGGTAATACTATATAACGTTATACGTTAATAACGTATCACTATATAACGTTATACGTTATATGGTAATACTATATAACAATATACGTTATTACGTAATAGTATATATCGTTTTACGTTATATGGTAATGCTATATAACGTTATACGTTATAACGTAACACTATATAACGTTATACGTTATTACGTAATAGTATATATCGTTTTACCTTATATGGTAATGCTATATAACGTTATACGTTATAACGTAAAACTATATAACGTTATACGTTATATGGTAATACTATGTATGGTTATACGTTATAACGTAACAATATATAACGTTATACGTTATATGGTAATGCTATATAACGATATACGTTATTACGTAATGGTATATATCGTTATACGTTATTACGTAATAGTATATATCGTTATACGTTATAACGTAACAATATATAACGTTATACGTTATATGGTAATACTATATATGGTTATACGTTATAACGTAACAATATAATAACATTATACGTTACATGGTAATGCTATATAACGATATACGTTATTACGTAATGGTATATATCGTTATACGTTATTACGTAATAGTATATATCGTTGATACGTTATAACGTAACAATATATAACGTTATACGTTATATGGTAATACTATATAACGATATACGTTATTACGTAATAGTATATATCGTTATACGTTATAACGTAACACTATATATCGTTTTACGATATATGGTAATGCTACGTAACGTTATACGTAATAACGTAACACTATATAACGTTATACGTTATATGGTAATACTATATATCGTTATATGTTATAACGTAACAATATATAACGTTATACGTTTTATGGTAATAGTATATATCGTTATACGTTATAACGTAACAATATATAACGTTATACGTTATATGGTAATAGTATATATCGTTATACGTTATAACGTAACAATATATAACGTTATACGTTATATGGTAATACTATATAACGATATACGTTATTAGGTAATAGTATATATCGTTATGCGTTATACGTCACACTATATATCGTTTTACGATATATGGTAATGCTATATAACGTTATACGTTATAACGTAACACTATATAACGTTATACGTTATATGGTAATAGTATATATCGTTATACGTTATAACGTAACAATATATAACGTTATACGTTATATGGTAATACTATATAACAATATACGTTATTACGTAATAGTATATATCGTTTTACGTTATATGGTAATACTATATATCGTTTTACGATATATGGTAATGCTATATAACGTTATACGTTATAACGTAACACTATATAACGTTATACGTTATATGGTAATAGTATATATCGTTATACGTTATAACGTAATACAATATAACTTTATACGTTATATGGTAATTCTATATAACGTTATAAGTTATTGCGTAATAGTTTATATCGTTTTTACCTTATATGGTAATGCTATATAACGATATACGTTATAACGTAACACTATATAACGTTATACGTTACATGGTAATAGTATATATCGTTATACGTTATAACGTAACAATATATAACGTTATACGTTATATGGTAATAGTATAAATCGTTATACGTTATAACGTAACAATATATAACGTTATACGTTATATGGTAATACTATATAACGATATACGTTAATAGGTAATAGTATATATCGTTATGCGTTATAACGTCACACTATATATCGTTTTACGATATATGGTAATGCTATATAACGATATACGTTATAACGTAACACTATATAACGTTATACGTTACATGGTAATAGTATATATCGTTATACGTTATAACGTAACAAATATATAACGTTATACGTTATATGGTAATAGTATATATCGTTATACGTTATAACGTAACAATATATAACGTTATACGTTACATGTTAATGCTATATAACGATATACGTTATTACGTAATGGTATATATCGTTATACGTTATTACGTAATAGTATATATCGTTATACGTTATAACGTAACAATATATAACGTTATACGTTATATGGTAATACTATATAACGATATATGTTATTACGTAATAGTATATATCGTTATACGTTATAACGTAACACTATATATCGCTTTACGATATATTGGTAATGCTACGTAACGTTATACGTTTATAACGTAACACTATATACGTTATACGTTATATGGTAATACTATATATCGTTATATGTTATAACGTAACAATATATAACGTTATACGTTTTATGGTAATAGTATATATCGTTATACGTTATAACGTAACAATATATAACGTTATACGTTATATGGTAATAGTATATATCGTTATACGTTATAACGTAACAATATTTAACGTTATACGTTATATGGTAATACTATATAACGATATACGTTATTAGGTAATAGTATATATCGTTATGCGTTATAACGTCACACTATATATCGTTTTACGATATATGGTAATGCTATATAACGTTATACGTTATAACGTAACACTATATAACGTTATACGTTATATGGTAATAGTATATATCGTTATACGTTATAACGTAACAATATATAACGTTATACGTTATATGGTAATACTATATAACAATATACGTTATTACGTAATAGTATATATCGTTTTACGTTATATGGTAATACTATATATCGTTTTACGATATATGGTAATGCTATATAACGTTATACGTTATAACGTAACACTATATAACGTTATACGTTATATGGTAATAGTATATATCGTTATACGTTATAACGTAATACAATATAACTTTATACGTTATATGGTAATTCTATATAACGTTATAAGTTATTGCGTAATAGTATATATCGTTTTACCTTATATGGTAATCCTATATAACGATATACGTTATAACGTAACACTATATAACGTTATACGTTACATGGTAATAGTATATATCGTTATACGTTATAACGTAACAATATATAACGTTATACGTTATATTGTAATAGTATAAATCGTTATACGTTATAACGTAACAATATATAACGTTATACGTTATATGGTAATACTATATACGATATACGTTATTAGGTAATAGTATATATCGTTATGCGTTATAACGTCACACTATATATCGTTTTACGATATATGGTAATGCTATATAACGTTATACGTTATAACGTAACACTATATAGCGTTATACGTTATGTGGTAATAGTATATATCGTTATACGTTATAACGTAACAATATATAACGTTATACGTTAAATGGTAATGCTATATAACGATATACGTTATTACGTAATAGTATATATCGTTATACGTTATCACGTAACACTATATAACGTTATACGTTATATGGTAATTCTATATAACGTTATACGTTATTACGTAATAGTATATATCGTTTTACCTTATATGGTAATGCTATATAACGTTATACGTTATATGGTAATAGTATATATCGTTATACGTTATAACGTAACAATATATAACGTTATACGTTATATGGTAATACTATATAACGATATAAGATATTACGTAATAGTATATATCGTTATACGTTATTACGTAATAGTATATAGTGTTATACTTTATATGGTAATACTATATAACAATATACGTTATTACGTAATAGTATATATCGTTTTACGTTATATGGTAATGCTATATAACGTTATACGTTATAACGTAACACTATATAACGTTATACGTTATTACGTAATAGTATATATCGTTTTACCTTATATGGTAATGCTATATAACGTTATACGTTATAACGTAAAACTATATAACGTTATACGTTATATGGTAATACTATATATGGTTATAACGTTATAACGTAACAATATATAACGTTATACGTTATATGGTAATACTATATAACAATATACGTTATTACGTAATAGTATATATCGTTTTACGTTATATGGTAATGCTATATAACGTTATACGTTATAACGTAACACTATATACGTTATACGTTATTACGTAATAGTATATATCGTTTTACCTTATATGGTAATGCTATATAACGTTATACGTTATAACGTAAAACTATATAACGTTATACGTTATATGGTAATAGTATATATCGTTATACGTTATAACGTAACAATATATAACGTTATACGTTAAATGGTTATGCTATATAACGATATACGTTATTACGTAATAGTATATATCGTTATACGTTATAACGTATCACTATATAACGTTATACGTTATATGGTAATACTATATAACAATATACGTTATTACGTAATAGTATATATCGTTTTACGTTATATGGTAATGCTATATATCGTTATACGTTATAACGTAACACTATATAACGTTATACGTTATTACGTAATAGTATATATCGTTTTACCTTATATGGTAATGCTATATAACGTTTATACGTTATAACGTAAAACTATATAACGTTATACGTTATATGGTAATACTATATATGGTTATACGTTATAACGTAACAATATATAACGTTATACGTTATATGGTAATGCTATATAACGATATACGTTATTACGTAATGGTATATATCGTTATACGTTATTACGTAATAGTATATATCGTTATACGTTATAACGTAACAATATATAACGTTATACGTTATATGGTAATACTATATTACGATATACGTTATTACGTAATAGTATATATCGTTATACGTTATAACGTAACACTATATATCGTTTTACGATATATGGTAATGCTACGTAACGTTATACGTTATAACGTAACACTATATAACGTTATACATTATATGGTAATACTATATATCGTTATATGTTATAACTTAACAATATATAACGTTATACGTTTTATGGTAATAGTATATATCGTTATACGTTATAACGTAACAATATATAACGTTATACGTTATATGGTAATACTATATAACGTTATACGTTATTGCGTAATAGTATATATCGTTTTACATTATTATGGTAATGCTATATAACGATATACGTTATAACGTAACACTATATAACGTTATACGTTACATGGTAATAGTATATATCGTTATACGTTATAACGTAACAATATATAACGTTATACGTTATATGGTAATAGTATATATCGTTATACGTTATAACGTAACAATATATAACGTTATACGTTATATGGTAATACTATATAACAATATACGTTATTACGTAATAGTATATATCGTTTTACGTTATATGGTAATACTATATATCGTTATACGTTATAACGTAACAATATATAACGTTATACGTTATATGGAAATACTATATAACGATATACGTAATTACGTAATAGTATATATCGTTATACGTTATAACGTAACACTATATAACGTTATACGTTATATGGTAATACTATATAACGATATACGATATTACGTAATAGTATATATCGTTATACGTTATATGGTAATACTATATAACAATATACGTTATTACGTAATAGTATATATCGTTTTTACGTTATATGGTAATACTTTATATCGTTATACATTAACGTAACAATATATAACGTTATACGTTATATGGAAATACTATATAACGATATACGTTATTACGTAATAGTATATATCGTTTATACGTTATAACGTAACACTATATAACGTTATACGTTATATGGTAATACTATATATCGTTATATGTTATAACGTAACAATATATAACGTTATACGTTTTATGGTAATAGTATATATCGTTATACGTTATAACGTAACAATATATAACGTTATACGTTATATGGTAATAGTATATATCGTTATACGTTATAACGTAACAATATTTAACGTTATACGTTATATGGTAATACTATATAACGATATACGTTATTAGGTAATAGTATATATCGTTATGCGTTATAACGTCACACTATATATCGTTTTACGATATATGGTAATGCTATATAACGTTATACGTTATAACGTAACACTATATAACGTTATACGTTATATGGTAATAGTATATATCGTTATACGTTATAACGTAACAATATATAACGTTATACGTTATATGGTAATACTATATAACAATATACGTTATTACGTAATAGTATATATCGTTTTACGTTATATGGTAATACTATATATCGTTTTACGATATATGGTAATGCTATATAACGTTATACGTTATAACGTAACACTATATAACGTTATACGTTATATGGTAATAGTATATATCGTTATACGTTATAACGTAATACAATATAACTTTATACGTTATATGGTAATTCTATATAACGTTATAAGTTATTGCGTAATAGTATATATCGTTTTACCTTATATGGTAATCCTATATAACGATATACGTTATAACGTAACACTATATAACGTTATACGTTACATGGTAATAGTATATATCGTTATACGTTATAACGTAACAATATATAACGTTATACGTTATATGGTAATAGTATAAATCGTTATACGTTATAACGTAACAATATATAACGTTATACGTTATATGGTAATACTATAACGATATACGTTATTAGGTAATAGTATATATCGTTATGCGTTATAACGTCACACTATATATCGTTTTTACGATATATGGTAATGCTATATAACGTTATACGTTATAACGTAACACTATATAGCGTTATACGTTATGTGGGTAATAGTATATATCGTTATACGTTATAACGTAACAATATATAACGTTATACGTTAAATGGTAATGCTATATAACGATATACGTTATTACGTAATAGTATATATCGTTATACGTTATCACGTAACACTATATAACGTTATACGTTATATGGTAATTCTATATAACGTTATACGTTATTACGTAATAGTATATATCGTTTTACCTTATATGGTAATGCTATATAACGTTATACGTTATATGGTAATAGTATATATCGTTATACGTTATAACGTAACAATATATAACGTTATACGTTATATGGTAATACTATATAACGATATAAGATATTACGTAATAGTATATATCGTTATACGTTATTACGTAATAGTATATAATGTTATACTTTATATGGTAATACTATATAACAATATACGTTATTACGTAATAGTATATATCGTTTTACGTTATATGGTAATGCTATATAACGTTATACGTTATAACGTAACACTATATAACGTTATACGTTATTACGTAATAGTATATATCGTTTTACCTTATATGGTAATGCTATATAACGTTATACGTTATAACGTAAAACTATATAACGTTATACGTTATATGGTAATACTATATATGGTTATACGTTATAACGTAACAATATATAACGTTATACGTTATATGGTAATACTATATAACAATATACGTTATTACGTAATAGTATATATCGTTTTACGTTATATGGTAATGCTATATAACGTTATACGTTATAACGTAACACTATATAACGTTATACGTTATTACGTAATAGTATATATCGTTTTACCTTATATGGTAATGCTATATAACGTTATACGTTATAACGTAAAACTATATAACGTTATACGTTATATGGTAATAGTATATATCGTTATACGTTATAACGTAACAATATATAACGTTATACGTTAAATGGTTATGCTATATAACGATATACGTTATTACGTAATAGTATATATCGTTATACGTTATAACGTATCACTATATAACGTTATACGTTATATGGTAATACTATATAACAATATACGTTATTACGTAATAGTATATATCGTTTTACGTTATATGGTAATGCTATATAACGTTATACGTTATAACGTAACACTATATAACGTTATACGTTATTACGTAATAGTATATATCGTTTTACCTTATATGGTAATGCTATATAACGTTATACGTTATAACGTAAAACTATATAACGTTATACGTTATATGGTAATACTATATATGGTTATACGTTATAACGTAACAATATATAACGTTATACGTTATATGGTAATGCTATATAACGATATACGTTATTACGTAATGGTATATATCGTTATACGTTATTACGTAATAGTATATATCGTTATACGTTATAACGTAACAATATATAACGTTATACGTTATATGGTAATACTATATTACGATATACGTTATTACGTAATAGTATATATCGTTATACGTTATAACGTAACACTATATATCGTTTTACGATATATGGTAATGCTACGTAACGTTATACGTTATAACGTAACACTATATAACGTTATACATTATATGGTAATACTATATATCGTTATATGTTATAACTTAACAATATATAACGTTATACGTTTTATGGTAATAGTATATATCGTTATACGTTATAACGTAACAATATATAACGTTATACGTTATATGGTAATACTATATAACGTTATACGTTATTGCGTAATAGTATATATCGTTTTACATTATATGGTAATGCTATATAACGATATACGTTATAACGTAACACTATATAACGTTATACGTTACATGGTAATAGTATATATCGTTATACGTTATAACGTAACAATATATAACGTTATACGTTATATGGTAATAGTATATATCGTTTATACGTTATAACGTAACAATATATAACGTTATACGTTATATGGTAATACTATATAACAATATACGTTATTACGTAATAGTATATATCGTTTTACGTTATATGGTAATACTATATATCGTTATACGTTATAACGTAACAATATATAACGTTATACGTTATATGGAAATACTATATAACGATATACGTAATTACGTAATAGTATATATCGTTATACGTTATAACGTAACCACTATATAACGTTATACGTTATATGGTAATACTATATAACGATATACGATATTACGTAATAGTATATATCGTTATACGTTATTACGTAATAGTATATAATGTTATACTTTATATGGTAAAACTATATAACGTTATACGATATAACGTATCACTATATAACGTTATACGTTATATGGTAATACTATATAACAATATACGTTATTACGTAATAGTATATATCGTTTTACGTTATATGGTAATACTTTATATCGTTATACATTAACGTAACAATATATAACGTTATACGTTATATGGAAATACTATATAACGATATACGTTATTACGTACTAGTATATATCGTTATACGTTATAACGTAACACTATATAACGTTATACGTTATATGGTAATAGTATATACCGTTATACGCTATAACGTAACACTATATAACGTTATACGTTATATGGTAATACTGTATATCGTTATACGTTATAACGTAACAATATATAACGTTATACGTTGTATGGTAATACTATACAACGATATACGTTATTACGTAATAGTATATATCGTTATACGTTATATGGTAATGCTATATAACGTTATACGTTATAACGTAACACCATATAACGTTATACGTTATTACGTAATAGTATATATCGTTTTACCTTATATGGTAATGCTATATAACGTTATACGTTATAACGTAAAACTATATAACGTTATACGTTATATGGTAATACTATATATGGTTATACGTTATAACGTAACAATATATAACGTTATACGTTATATGGTAGTGCTATATAACGATATACGTTATTACGTAATAGTATATATCGTTATACGTTATTACGTAATAGTATATATCGTTATACGTTATAACGTAACAATATATAACGTTATACGTTATATGGTAATGCTATATAACGATATACGTTATTGCGTAATAGTATATATCGTTATACGTTATTACGTAATAGTATATATCGTTATACGTTATACCGTAACAATATATAACGTTATACGTTATATGGTAATACTATATAACGATATACGATATTACGTAATAGTATATATCGTTATACGTTATTACGTAATAGTATATATCGTTTTACGTTATACGGTAATACTATATATCGTTATACGTTATAACGTAACAATATATAACGTTATACGTTATATGGAAATACTATATAACGATATACGTTATTACGTAATAGTATATATCGTTATACGTTATCACGTAACACTATATAACGTTATACGTTATATGGTAATTCTATATAACGTTATACGTTATTACGTAATAGTATATATCGTTTTACCTTATATGGTAATGCTATATAACGTTATACGTTATAACGTAACAATATATAACGTTATACGTTATATGGTAATACTATATAACGATATAAGATATTACGTAATAGTATATATCGTTATACGTTATTACGTAATAGTATATAATGTTATACTTTATATGGTAATACTATATAACAATATACGTTATTACGTAATAGTATATATCGTTTTACGTTATATGGTAATGCTATATAACGTTATACGTTATAACGTAACACTATATAACGTTATACGTTATTACGTAATAGTATATATCGTTTTACCTTATATGGTAATGCTATATAACGTTATACGTTATAACGTAAAACTATATAACGTTATACGTTATATGGTAATACTATATATGGTTATACGTTATAACGTAACAATATATAACGTTATACGTTATATGGTAATACTATATAACAATATACGTTATTACGTAATAGTATATATCGTTTTACGTTATATGGTAATGCTATATAACGTTATACGTTATAACGTAACACTATATAACGTTATACGTTATTACGTAATAGTATATATCGTTTTACCTTATATGGTAATGCTATATAACGTTATACGTTATAACGTAAAACTATATAACGTTATACGTTATATGGTAATAGTATATATCGTTATACGTTATAACGTAACAATATATAACGTTATACGTTAAATGGTTATGCTATACAACGATATACGATATTACGTAATAGTATATATCGTTATACGTTATAACGTATCACTATATAACGTTATACGTTATATGGTAATACTATATAACAATATACGTTATTACGTAATAGTATATATCGTTTTACGTTATATGGTAATGCTATATAACGTTATACGTTATAACGTAACACTATATAACGTTATACGTTATTACGTAATAGTATATATCGTTTTACCTTATATGGTAATGCTATATAACGTTATACGTTATAACGTAAAACTATATAACGTTATACGTTATATGGTAATACTATATATGGTTATACGTTATAACGTAACAATATATAACGTTATACGTTATATGGTAATGCTATATAACGATATACGTTATTACGTAATGGTATATATCGTTATACGTTATTACGTAATAGTATATATCGTTATACGTTATAACGTAACAATATATAACGTTATACGTTATATGGTAATACTATATTACGATATACGTTATTACGTAATAGTATATATCGTTATACGTTATAACGTAACACTATATATCGTTTTACGATATATGGTAATGCTACGTAACGTTATACGTTATAACGTAACACTATATAACGTTATACATTATATGGTAATACTATATATCGTTATATGTTATAACTTAACAATATATAACGTTATACGTTTTATGGTAATAGTATATATCGTTATACGTTATAACGTAACAATATATAACGTTATACGTTATATGGTAATACTATATAACGTTATACGTTATTGCGTAATAGTATATATCGTGTTACATTATATGGTAATGCTATATAACGATATACGTTATAACGTAACACTATATAACGTTATACGTTACATGGTAATAGTATATATCGTTATACGTTATAACGTAACAATATATAACGTTATACGTTATATGGTAATAGTATATATCGTTATACGTTATAACGTAACAATATATAACGTTATACGTTATATGGTAATACTATATAACAATATACGTTATTACGTAATAGTATATATCGTTTTACGTTATATGGTAATACTATATATCGTTATACGTTATAACGTAACAATATATAACGTTATACGTTATATGGAAATACTATATAACGATATACGTAATTACGTAATAGTATATATCGTTATACGTTATAACGTAACACTATATAACGTTATACGTTATATGGTAATACTATATAACGATATACGTTATTACGTAATAGTATATATCGTTATACGTTATTACGTAATAGTATATAATGTTATACTTTATATGGTAAAACTATATAACGTTATACGATATAACGTATCACTATATAACGTTATACGTTATATGGTAATACTATATAACAATATACGTTATTACGTAATAGTATATATCGTTTTACGTTATATGGTAATACTTTATATCGTTATACATTAACGTAACAATATATAACGTTATACGTTATATGGAAATACTATATAACGATATACGTTATTACGTAATAGTATATATCGTTATACGTTATAACGTAACACTATATAACGTTATACGTTATATGGTAATAGTATATACCGTTATACGCTATAACGTAACACTATATAACGTTATACGTTATATGGTAATACTGTATATCGTTATACGTTATAACGTAACAATATATAACGTTATACGTTATATGGTAATACTATACAACGATATACGTTATTACGTAATAGTATATATCGTTATACGTTATATGGTAATGCTATATAACGTTATACGTTATAACGTAACACCATATAACGTTATACGTTATTACGTAATAGTATATATCGTTTTACCTTATATGGTAATGCTATATAACGTTATACGTTATAACGTAAAACTATATAACGTTATACGTTATATGGTAATACTATATATGGTTATACGTTATAACGTAACAATATATAACGTTATACGTTATATGGTAGTGCTATATAACGATATACGTTATTACGTAATAGTATATATCGTTATACGTTATTACGTAATAGTATATATCGTTATACGTTATAACGTAACAATATATAACGTTATACGTTATATGGTAATGCTATATAACGATATACGTTATTGCGTAATAGTATATATCGTTATACGTTATTACGTAATAGTATATATCGTTATACGTTATACCGTAACAATATATAACGTTATACGTTATATGGTAATACTATATAACGATATACGATATTACGTAATAGTATATATCGTTATACGTTATTACGTAATAGTATATATCGTTTTACGTTATACGGTAATACTATATATCGTTATACGTTATAACGTAACAATATATAACGTTATACGTTATATGGAAATACTATATAACGATATACGTTATTACGTAATAGTATATATCGTTATACGTTATCACGTAACACTACATAACGTTATACGTTATATGGTAATAGTATATACCGTTATACGCTATAACGTAACACTATATAACGTTATACGTTATATGGTAATACTGTATATCGTTATACGTTATAACGTAACAATATATAACGTTATACGTTATATGGTAATACTATATAACGATATACGTTATTACGTAATAGTATATATCGTTATACGTTATAACGTAACACTATATAACGTTATACGTTATACGTTATATGGTAATTCTATATAACGTTATACGTTATTACGTAATAGTATATATCGTTTTACTTTATATGGTAATGCTATATGACGTTATACGTTATAACGTAACACTATATAACGTTATACGTTATATGGTAACAGTATATATCGTTATACGTTATAACGTAACAATATATAACGTTATACGTTATATGGTAATACTATATATCGTTATACGTTATAACATAACAATATATAACGTTATACGTTATATGGTAATAGTATATATCGTTATACGTTATAACGTAACAATATATAACGTTATACGTTATATGGTAATAGTATATATCGTTTTACGTTATATGGTAATGCTATATAACGTTATACGTTATAACGTAACACCATATAACGTTATACGTTATTACGTAATAGTATATATCGTTTTACCTTATATGGTAATGCTATATAACGTTATACGTTATAACGTAAAACTATATAACGTTATACGTTATATGGTAATACTATATATGGTTATACGTTATAACGTAACAGTATATAACGTTATACGTTATATGGTAGTGCTATATAACGATATACGTTATTACGTAATAGTATATATCGTTATACGTTATTACGTAATAGTATATATCGTTATATGTTATAACGTAACAATATATAACGTTATACGTTATATGGTAATGCTATATAACGATATACGTTATTGCGTAATAGTATATATCGTTATACGTTATTACGTAATAGTATATATCGTTATACGTTATACCGTAACAATATATAACGTTATACGTTATATGGTAATACTATATAACGATATACGATATTACGTAATAGTATATATCGTTATACGTTATTACGTAATAGTATATATCGTTTTACGTTATATGGTAATACTATATATCGTTATACGTTATAACGTAACAATATATAACGTTATACGTTATATGGAAATACTATATAACGATATACGTTATTACGTAATAGTATATATCGTTATACGTTATAACGTAACACTATATAACGTTATACGTTATATGGTAATACTATATAACGATATACGTTATTACGTAATAGTATATATCGTTATACGTTATTACGTAATAGTATATAATGTTATACTTTATATGGTAAAACTATATAACGTTATACGATATAACGTATCACTATATAACGTTATACGTTATATGGTAATACTATATAACAATATACGTTATTACGTAATAGTATATATCGTTTTACGTTATATGGTAATACTTTATATCGTTATACGTTATAACGTAACAATATATAACGTTATACGTTGTATGGAAATACTATATAACGATATACGTTATTACGTAATAGTATATATCGTTATACGTTATAACGTAACACTATATAACGTTATACGTTATATGGTAATAGTATATACCGTTATACGTAATAACGTAACACTATATAACGTTATACGTTATATGGTAATACTGTATATCGTTATACGTTATAACGTAACAATATATAACGTTATACGTTATATGGTAATACTATATAACGATATACGTTATTATGTAATAGTATATATCGTTATACGTTATAACGTAACACTATATAACGTTATACGTTATATGGTAATTCTATATAACGTTATACGTTATCACGTAATAGTATATATCGTTTTACTTTATATGGTAATGCTATATGACGTTATACGTTATAACGTAACAATATATAACGTTATACGTTATATGGTAATACTATATAACGATATACGTTATTACGTAATAGTATATATCGTTATACGTTATAACGTAATACAATATAACGTTATACGTTATATGGTAATTCTATATAACGTTATACGTTATTGCGTAATAGTATATATCGTTTTACCTTATACGGTAATGCTATATAACGATATACGTTATAACGTAACACTATATAACGTTATACGTTACATGGTAATAGTATATATCGTTATACGTTATAACGTAAATATATATACCGTTATACGTTATATGGTAATAGTATATACCGTTATACGTTATATGGTAATAGTATATATCGCTATACGTTATAACGTAACAATATATAACGTTATACGTTATATGGTAATAGTATATATCGCTATACGTTATAACGTAACAATATATAACGTTATACGTTATATGGTAATACTATATAACGATATACGTTATTAGGTAATAGTATATATCGTTATGCGTTATAACGTCACACTATATATCGTTTTACGATATATGGTAATGCTATATAACGTTATACGTTATAACGTAACACTATATAACGTTATACGTTATATGGTAATAGTATATATCGTTATACGTTATAACGTAACAATATATAACGTTATACGTTAAATGGTAATGCTATATAACGATATACGTTATTACGTAATAGTATATATCGTTATACGTTATAACGTAACACTATATAACGTTATACGTTATATGGTAATTCTATATAACGTTATACGTTATTACGTAATAGTATATATCGTTTTACCTTATATGGTAATGCTATATAACGTTATACGTTATATGGTAATAGTATATATCGTTATACGTTATAACGTAACAATATATAACGTTATACGTTATATGGTAATAGTATATATCGTTTTACGTTATATGGTAATGCTATATAACGTTATACGTTATATGGTAATACTATATAACGATTTACGTTATTACGTAATAGTATATATCGTTATACGTTATAACGTAACACTACATAACGTTATACGTTATATGGTAATTCTATATAACGTTATAGGTTATTACGTAATAGTATATATCGTTTTACGTTATATGGTAATGCTATATAACTTTATACGTTATAACGTAACACTATATATACGTTATACGTTATACGTTACATGGTAATATATATCGTTATACGTTATAACGTAACAATATATAACGTTATACGTTATATGGTAATACTATATAACGATATACGATATTACGTAATAGTATATATCGTTATACGTTATTACGTAATAGTATATAATGTTATACTTTATATGGTAATACTATATAACGTTATACGTTATAACGTATCACTATATAACGTTATACGTTATATGGTAATACTATATAACAATATACGTTATTACGTAATAGTATATATCGTTTTACGTTATGTGGTAATGCTATATAACGTTATACGTTATAACGTAACACTATATAACGTTATACGTTATATGGTAATAGTATATATCGTTATACGTTATAACGTCACAATATATAACGTTATACGTTATATGGTAATACTATATATCGTTATACGTTATAACGTAACAATATATAACGTTATACGTTATATGGTAATACTATATAATGATATACGTTATTACGTAATACTATATATCGTTATACGTTATAACGTAATACTATATAACGTTATACGTTATTACGTAATAGTATATATCGTTTTACCTTATATGGTAATGCTATATAACGTTATACGTTATATGGTAATAGTATATATCGTTATACGTTATAACGTAACAATATATAACGTTATACGTTATATGGTAATACTATATAACGATATACGTTATTACGTAATAGTATATATCGTTATACGTTATAACGTAACACTATATATCGTTTTACGATATTTGGTAATGCTATATAACGTTATACGTTATAACGTAACACTATATAACGTTATACGTTATATGGTAATACTATATATCGTTATACGTTATAACGTAACAATATATATCGTTATACGTTATATGGTAATACTATATAACGATATACGTTATTACGTAATAGTATATATCGTTATACGTTATTACGTAATACAATATAACGTTATACGTTATATGGTAATTCTATATAACGTTATACGTTATTACGTAATAGTATATATCGTTTTACCTTATATGGTAATGCTATATAACGTTATACGTTATATGGTAATAGTATATATCGTTATACGTTATAACGTAACAATATATAACGTTATACGTTATATGGTAATACTATATAACGATATACGTTATTAGGTAATAGTATATATCGTTATGCGTTATAACGTCACACTATATATCGTTTTACAATATATGGTAATGCTATATAACGTTATACGTTATAACGTAACACTATATAACGTTATACGTTATATGGTAATAGTATATATCGTTATACGTTATAACGTAACAATATATAACGTTATACGTTAAATGGTAATGCTATATAACGATATACGTTATTACGTAATAGTATATATCGTTATACGTTATAACGTAACACTATATAACATTATACGTTATATGGCAATTCTATATAACGTTATACGTTATTACGTAATAGTATATATCGTTTTACCTTATATGGTAATGCTATATAATGTTATACGTTATATGGTAATAGTATATATCGTTATACGTTATAACGTAACAATATATAACGTTACACGTTATATGGTAATAGTACATATCGTTATACGTTATAACGTAACAATATATAACGTTATACGTTATATGGTAATACTATATAACGATATACGATATTACGTAATAGTATATATCGTTATACGTTATTACGTAATAGTATATAATGTTATACTTTATATGGTAATACTATATAACGTTATACGTTATAACGTATCACTATATAACGTTATACGTTATATGGTAATACTATATAACAATATACGTTATTACGTAATAGTATATATCGTCTTACGTTATATGGTAATGCTATATAACGTTATACGTTATAACGTAACACTATATAACGTTATACGTTATTACGTAATAGTATATATCGTTTTACCTTATATGGTAATGCTATATAACGTTATACGTTATACGGTAATAGTATATATCGTTATACGTTATAACGTAACGATATATAACGTTACACGTTATATGGTAATAGTACATATCGTTATACGTTATAACGTAACAATATATAACGTTATACGTTATATGGTAATACTATATAACGATATACGATATTACGTAATAGTATATATCGTTATACGTTATAACGTAATACTATATAACGTTATACGTTATTACGTAATAGTATATATCGCTTTACCTTATATGGTAATGCTATATAACGTTATACGTTATAACGTAACACTATATAACGTTATACGTTATATGGTAATAGTATATATCGTTATACGTTATAACGTAACAATATATAACGTTATACGTTATATGGTAATACTATATAACGATATACGTTATTAGGTAATAGTATATATCGTTATGCGTTATAACGTCACACTATATATCGTTTTACGATATATGGTAATGCTATATAACGTTATACGTTATAACGTAACACTATATAACGTTATACGTTATATGGTAATAGTATATATCGTTATACGTTATAACGTAACAATATATAACGTTATACGTTAAATGGTAATGCTATATAACGATATACGATATTACGTAATAGTATATATCGTTATACGTTATTACGTAATAGTATATAATGTTTTACTTTATATGGTAATACTATATAACGTTATACGTTATAACGTATCACTATATAACGTTATACGTTATATGGTAATACTATATAACAATATACGTTATTACGTAATAGTATATATCGTTTTACGTTATATGGTAATGCTATATAACGTTATACGTTATAACGTAACACTATATAACGTTATACGTTATTACGTAATAGTATATATCGTTTTACCTTATATGGTAATGCTATATAACGTTATACGTTATAACGTAAAACTATATAACGTTATACGTTATATGGTAATACTATATATGGTTATACGTTATAACGTAACAATATATAACGTTATACGTTATATGGTAATGCTATATAACGATATACGTTATTACGTAATGGTATATATCGTTATACGTTATTACGTAATAG
Organism: Bombus affinis; assembly: GCF_024516045.1. Taxonomy (NCBI): domain Eukaryota; kingdom Metazoa; phylum Arthropoda; class Insecta; order Hymenoptera; family Apidae; genus Bombus; species Bombus affinis. The sequence continues at coordinate 145,087 of NW_026108925.1, read as the reverse complement.
TATATATCGTTATACGTTATAACGTAACAATATATAACGTTATACGTTATATGGTAATACTATATTACGATATACGTTATTACGTAATAGTATATATCGTTATACGTTATAACGTAACACTATATATCGTTTTACGATATATGGTAATAGTATATATCGTTATACGTTATAACGTAATAATATATAACGTTATACGTTATATGGTAATACTATATAACGATATACGTTATTACGTAATAGTATATATCGTTATGCGTTATAACGTCACACTATATATCGTTTTACGATATATGGTAATGCTATATAACGTTATACGTTATAACGTAACACTATATAACGTTATACGTTATATGGTAATAGTATATATCGTTATACGTTATAACGCAACAATATATAACGTTATACGTTATATGGTAATTCTATATAACGTTATACGTTATTCCGTAATAGTATATATCGTTTTACGTTGTATGGTAATACTATATAACGATATACGTTATTACGTAATAGTATATATCGTTATGCGTTATAACGTCACACTATATATCGTTTTACGATATATGGTAATGCTATATAACGTTATACGTTATAACGTAACACTATATAACGTTATACGTTATATGGTAATAGTATATATCGTTATACGTTATAACGCAACAATATATAACGTTATACGTTATATGGTAATTCTATATAACGTTATACGTTATTCCGTAATAGTATATATCGTTTTACGTTATATGGTAATACTATATAACGATATACGTTATTACGTAATAGTATATATCGTTATACGTTATAACGTGACACTATATAACTTTATACGTTACATGGTAATAGTATATATCGTTATACGTTATAACGTAACAATATATAACGTTATACGTTATATGGTAATAGTATATATCGTTATACGTTATAACGTAACAATATATAACGTTATACGTTATATGGTAATACTATATAACGATATACGTTATTAGGTAATAGTATATATCGTTATGCGTTATAACGTCACACTATATATCGTTTTACGATATATGGTAATGCTATATAACGTTATACGTTATAACGTAACACTATATAACGTTATACGTTATATGGTAATAGTATATATCGTTATACGTTATAACGTAACAATATATAACGTTATACGTTATATGGTAATACTATATAACGATATACGATATTACGTAATAGTATATATCGTTATACGTTATTACGTAATAGTATATAATGTTATACTTTATATGGTAATACTATATAACGTTATACGTTATAACGTATCACTATATAACGTTATACGTTATATGGTAATACTATATAACAATATACGTTATTACGTAATAGTATATATCGTTTTACGTTATGTGGTAATGCTATATAACGTTATACGTTATAACGTAACACTATATAACGTTATACGTTATATGGTAATAGTATATATCGTTATACGTTATAACGTAACAATATATAACGTTATACGTTATATGGTAATACTATATATCGTTATACGTTATAACGTAACAATATATAGCGTTATACGTTATATGGTAATACTATATAACGATATACGTTATTACGTAACAGTATATATCGTTATACGTTATAACGTAATACTATATAAAGTTATACGTTATTACGTAATAGTATATATCGTTTTACCTTATATGGTAATGCTATATAACGTTATACGTTATATGGTAATAGTATATATCGTTATACGTTATAACGTAACAATATATAACGTTATACGTTATATGGTAATACTATATAACGATATACGTTATTACGTAATAGTATATATCGTTATACGTTATAACGTAACACTATATATCGTTTTACGATATATGGTAATGCTATATAACGTTATACGTTATAACGTAACACTATATAACGTTATACGTTATATGGTAATACTATATATCGTTATACGTTATAACGTAACAATATATATCGTTATACGTTATATGGTAATACTATATAACGATATACGTTATTACGTAATAGTATATATCGTTATACGTTATTACGTAATACAATATAACGTTATACGTTATATGGTAATTCTATATAACGTTATACGTTATTACGTAATACTATATATCGTTTTACCTTATATGGTAATGCTATATAACGGTATACGTTATATGGTAATAGTATATATCGTTATACGTTATAACGTAACAATATATAACGTTATACGTTATATGGTAATACTATATAACGATATACGTTATTAGGTAATAGTATATATCGTTATGCGTTATAACGTCACACTATATATCGTTTTACAATATATGGTAATGCTATATAACGTTATACGTTATAACGTAACACTATATAACGTTATACGTTATATGGTAATAGTATATATCGTTATACGTTATAACGTAACAATATATAACGTTATACGTTAAATGGTAATGCTATATAACGATATACGTTATTACGTAATAGTATATACCGTTATACGTTATAACGTAACACTATATAACATTATACGTTATATGGCAATTCTATATAACGTTATACGTTATTACGTAATAGTATATATCGTTTTACCTTATATGGTAATGCTATGTAACGTTATACGTTATATGGTAATAGTATATATCGTTATACGTTATAACGTAACAATATATAACGTTACACGTTATATGGTAATAGTACATATCGTTATACGTTATAACGTAACAATATATAACGTTATACGTTATATGGTAATACTATATAACGATATACGATATTACGTAATAGTATATATCGTTATACGTTATTACGTAATAGTATATAATGTTATACTTTATATGGTAATACTATATAACGTTATACGTTATAACGTATCACTATATAACGTTATACGTTATATGGTAATACTATATAACAATATACGTTATTACGTAATAGTATATATCGTTTTACGTTATATGGTAATGCTATATAACGTTATACGTTATAAAGTAACACTATATAACGTTATACGTTATTACGTAATAGTATATATCGTTTTACTTTATATGGTAATGCTATATGACGTTATACGTTATAACGTAACACTATATAACGTTATACGTTATATGGTAACAGTATATATCGTTATACGTTATAACGTAACAATATATAACGTTATTTACTTTATATGGTAATGCTATATGACGTTATACGTTATAACGTAACACTATATAACGTTATACGTTATATGGTAACAGTATATATCGTTATACGTTATAACGTAACAATATATAACGTTATACGTTATATGGTAATACTATATACCGTTATACGTTATAACGTAACACTATATAACGTTATACGTTATATGGTAATAGTATATATCGTTATACGTTATAACGTAACAATATATAACGTTATACGTTATATGGTAATACTATATAACGATATACGTTATTACGTAATAGTATATATCGTTATACGTTATAACGTGACACTATATAACTTTATACGTTACATGGTAATAGTATATATCGTTATACGTTATAACGTAACAATATATAACGTTATACGTTATATGGTAATAGTATATATCGTTATACGTTATAACGTAACAATATATAACGTTATACGTTATATGGTAATACTATATAACGATATACGTTATTAGGTAATAGTATATATCGTTATGCGTTATAACGTCACACTATATATCGTTTTACGATATATGGTAATGCTATATAACGTTATACGTTATAACGTAACACTATATAACGTTATACGTTATATGGTAATAGTATATATCGTTATACGTTATAACGTAACAATATATAACGTTATACGTTATATGGTAATACTATATAACGATATACGATATTACGTAATAGTATATATCGTTATACGTTATTACGTAATAGTATATAATGTTATACTTTATATGGTAATACTATATAACGTTATACGTTATAACGTATCACTATATAACGTTATACGTTATATGGTAATACTATATAACAATATACGTTATTACGTAATAGTATATATCGTTTTACGTTATGTGGTAATGCTATATAACGTTATACGTTATAACGTAACACTATATAACGTTATACGTTATATGGTAATAGTATATATCGTTATACGTTATAACGTAACAATATATAACGTTATACGTTATATGGTAATACTATATATCGTTATACGTTATAACGTAACAATATATAGCGTTATACGTTATATGGTAATACTATATAACGATATACGTTATTACGTAACAGTATATATCGTTATACGTTATAACGTAATACTATATAAAGTTATACGTTATTACGTAATAGTATATATCGTTTTACCTTATATGGTAATGCTATATAACGTTATACGTTATATGGTAATAGTATATATCGTTATACGTTATAACGTAACAATATATAACGTTATACGTTATATGGTAATACTATATAACGATATACGTTATTACGTAATAGTATATATCGTTATACGTTATAACGTAACACTATATATCGTTTTACGATATATGGTAATGCTATATAACGTTATACGTTATAACGTAACACTATATAACGTTATACGTTATATGGTAATATTATATATCGTTATACGTTATAACGTAACAATATATATCGTTATACGTTATATGGTAATACTATATAACGATATACGTTATTACGTAATAGTATATATCGTTATACGTTATTACGTAATACAATATAACGTTATACGTTATATGGTAATTCTATATAACGTTATACGTTATTACGTAATACTATATATCGTTTTACCTTATATGGTAATGCTATATAACGGTATACGTTATATGGTAATAGTATATATCGTTATACGTTATAACGTAACAATATATAACGTTATACGTTATATGGTAATACTATATAACGATATACGTTATTAGGTAATAGTATATATCGTTATGCGTTATAACGTCACACTATATATCGTTTTACAATATATGGTAATGCTATATAACGTTATACGTTATAACGTAACACTATATAACGTTATACGTTATATGGTAATAGTATATATCGTTATACGTTATAACGTAACAATATATAACGTTATACGTTAAATGGTAATGCTATATAACGATATACGTTATTACGTAATAGTATATACCGTTATACGTTATAACGTAACACTATATAACATTATACGTTATATGGCAATTCTATATAACGTTATACGTTATTACGTAATAGTATATATCGTTTTACCTTATATGGTAATGCTATGTAACGTTATACGTTATATGGTAATAGTATATATCGTTATACGTTATAACGTAACAATATATAACGTTACACGTTATATGGTAATAGTACATATCGTTATACGTTATAACGTAACAATATATAACGTTATACGTTATATGGTAATACTATATAACGATATACGATATTACGTAATAGTATATATCGTTATACGTTATTACGTAATAGTATATAATGTTATACTTTATATGGTAATACTATATAACGTTATACGTTATAACGTATCACTATATAACGTTATACGTTATATGGTAATACTATATAACAATATACGTTATTACGTAATAGTATATATCGTTTTACGTTATATGGTAATGCTATATAACGTTATACGTTATAAAGTAACACTATATAACGTTATACGTTATTACGTAATAGTATATATCGTTTTACTTTATATGGTAATGCTATATGACGTTATACGTTATAACGTAACACTATATAACGTTATACGTTATATGGTAACAGTATATATCGTTATACGTTATAACGTAACAATATATAACGTTATTTACTTTATATGGTAATGCTATATGACGTTATACGTTATAACGTAACACTATATAACGTTATACGTTATATGGTAACAGTATATATCGTTATACGTTATAACGTAACAATATATAACGTTATACGTTATATGGTAATACTATATACCGTTATACGTTATAACGTAACACTATATAACGTTATGCGTTATATGGTAATAGTATATATCGTTATACGTTATAACGTAACAATATATAACGTTATACGTTATATGGTAATACTATATATCGTTATACGTTATAACGTAACAATATATAACGTTATACGTTATATGGTAATACTATATAACGATATACGTTATTACGTAATAGTATATATCGTTATACGTTATAACGTAATACTATATAACGTTATACGTTATTACGTAATAGTATATATCGTTTTACCTTATATGGTAATGCTATATAACGTTATACGTTATAGCGTAACACTATATAACGTTATACGTTATATGGTAATAGTATATATCGTTATACGTTATAACGTAACAATATATAACGTTATGCGTTATATGGTAATACTATATAACGATATACGTTATTACGTAATAGTATATATCGTTATACGTTATAACGTAACAATATATAACGTTATACGTTATATGGTAATGCTATATAACGATATACGTTATTACGTAATAGTATATATCGTTATACGTTATAACGTAACACTATATATCGTTTTACGATATATGGTAATGCTACGTAACGTTATACGTTATAACGTAACACTATATAACGTTATACGTTATATGGTAATACTATATAACGATATACGTTATTACGTAATAGTATATATCGTTATACGTTATAACGTAACACTATATATCGTTTTACGATATATGGTAATGCTACGTAACGTTATACGTTATAACGTAACACTATATAACGTTATACGTTATATGGTAATACTATATAACGATATACGTTATTACGTAATAGTATATATCGTTATACGTTATAACGTAACACTATATATCGTTTTACGATATATGGTAATGCTACGTAACGTTATACGTTATAACGTAACACTATATAACGTTATACGTTATATGGTAATACTATATAACGATATACGCTATTACGTAATAGTATATATCGTTATACGTTATTACGTAATAGTATATATCGTTATACGTTATAACGTAACAATATATAACGTTATACGTTATATGGTAATACTATATAACGATATACGTTATTACGTAATAGTATATATCGTTATACGTTATAACGTAACACTATATATCGTTTTACGATATATGGTAATGCTACGTAACGTTATACGTTATAACGTAACACTATATAACGTTATACGTTATATGGTAATACTATATATCGTTATATGTTATAACGTAACAATATATAACGTTATACGTTTTATGGTAATAGTATATATCGTTATACGTTATAACGTAACAATATATAACGTTATACGTTATATGGTAATAGTATATATCGTTATACGTTATAACGTAACAATATATAACGTTATACGTTATATGGTAATACTATATAACGATATACGTTATTAGGTAATAGTATATATCGTTATGCGTTATAACGTCACACTATATATCGTTTTACGATATATGGTAATGCTACGTAACGTTATACGTTATAACGTAACACTATATAACGTTATACGTTATATGGTAATACTATATAACGATATACGATATTACGTAATAGTATATATCGTTATACGTTATTACGTGATAGTATATAATGTTATACTTTATATGGTAATACTATATAACGTTATACGTTATAACGTATCACTATATAACGTTATACGTTATATGGTAATACTATATAACAATATACGTTATTACGTAATAGTATATATCGTTTTACGTTATGTGGTAATGCTATATAACGTTATACGTTATAACGTAACACTATATAACGTTATATGTTATATGGTAATAGTATATATCGTTATACGTTATAACGTAACAATATATAACGTTATACGTTATATGGTAATACTATATATCGTTATACGTTATAACGTAACAATATATAACGTTATACGTTATATGGTAATACTATATAACGATATACGTTATTACGTAATAGTATATATCGTTTTACCTTATATGGTAATGCTATATAACGTTATACGTTATAACGTAACACTATATAACGTTATACGTTATATGGTAATAGTATATATCGTTATACGTTATAACGTAACAATATATAACGTTATACGTTATATGGTAATACTATATATCGTTATACGTTATAACGTAACAATATATAACGTTATACGTTATATGGTAATACTATATAACGATATACGTTATTACGTAATAGTATATATCGTTATACGTTATAACGTAATACTATATAACGTTATACGTTATTACGTAATAGTATATATCGTTTTACCTTATATGGTAATGCTATATAACGTTATACGTTATAACGTAACACTATATAACGTTATACGTTATATGGTAATAGTATATATCGTTATACGTTATAACGTAACAATATATAACGTTATACGTTATATGGTAATACTATATAACGATATACGTTATTACGTAATAGTATATATCGTTATACGTTATAACGTAACACTATATATCGTTTTACGATATATGGTAATGCTATATAACGTTATACGTTATAACGTAACGCTATATAACGTTATACGTTATATGGTAATAGTATATATCGTTATACGTTATAACGTAGCAATATATAACGTTATACGTTATATGGTAATAGTATATATCGTTATACGTTATAACGTAACAATATATAACGTTATACGTTATATGGTAATACTATATAACGATATACGTTATTAGGTAATAGTATATATCGTTATGCGTTATAACGTCACACTATATATCGTTTTACGATATATGGTAATGCTATATAACGTTATACGTTATAACGTAACACTATATAACGTTATACGTTATATGGTAATAGTATATATCGTTATACGTTATAACGTAACAATATATAACGTTATACGTTATATGGTAATACTATATAACAATATACGTTATTACGTAATAGTATATATCGTTTTACGTTATATGGTAATACTATATATCGTTTTACGATATATGGTAATGCTATATAACGTTATACGCTATAACGTAACACTATATAACGTTATACGTTATATGGTAATAGTATATATCGTTATACGTTATAACGTAATACAATATAACTTTATACGTTATATGGTAATTGTATATAACGTTATAAGTTATTGCGTAATAGTATATATCGTTTTACCTTATATGGTAATGCTATATAACGATATACGTTATAACGTAACACTATATAACGTTATACGTTACATGGTAATAGTATATATCGTTATACGTTATAACGTAACAATATATAACGTTATACGTTATATGGTAATAGTATATATCGTTATACGTTATAACGTAACAATATATAACGTTATACGTTATATGGTAATACTATATAACGATATACGTTATTAGGTAATAGTATATATCGTTATGCGTTATAACGTCACACTATATATCTTTTTACGATATATGGTAATGCTATATAACGATATACGTTATAACGTAACACTATATAACGTTATACGTTACATGGTAATAGTATATATCGTTATACGTTATAACGTAACAATATATAACGTTATACGTTATATGGTAATAGTATATATCGTTATACGATATAACGTATCACTATATAACGTTATACGTTATATGGTAATACTATATAACAATATACGTTATTACGTAATAGTATATATCGTTTTACGTTATATGGTAATACTTTATATCGTTATACGTTATAACGTAACAATATATAACGTTATACGTTGTATGGAAATACTATATAACGATATACGTTATTACGTAATAGTATATATCGTTATACGTTATAACGTAACACTATATAACGTTATACGTTATATGGTAATAGTATATACCGTTATACGTAATAACGTAACACTATATAACGTTATACGTTATATGGTAATACTGTATATCGTTATACGTTATAACGTAACAATATATAACGTTATACGTTATATGGTAATACTATATAACGATATACGTTATTATGTAATAGTATATATCGTTATACGTTATAACGTAACACTATATAACGTTATACGTTATATGGTAATTCTATATAACGTTATACGTTATCACGTAATAGTATATATCGTTTTACTTTATATGGTAATGCTATATGACGTTATACGTTATAACGTAACAATATATAACGTTATACGTTATATGGTAATACTATATAACGATATACGTTATTACGTAATAGTATATATCGTTATACGTTATAACGTAATACAATATAACGTTATACGTTATATGGTAATTCTATATAACGTTATACGTTATTGCGTAATAGTATATATCGTTTTACCTCATACGGTAATGCTATATAACGATATACGTTATAACGTAACACTATATAACGTTATACGTTACATGGTAATAGTATATATCGTTATACGTTATAACGTAAATATATATACCGTTATACGTTATATGGTAATAGTATATACCGTTATACGTTATATGGTAATAGTATATATCGCTATACGTTATAACGTAACAATATATAACGTTATACGTTATATGGTAATACTATATAACGATATACGTTATTAGGTAATAGTATATATCTTTATGCGTTATAACGTCACACTATATATCGTTTTACGATATATGGTAATGCTATATAACGTTATACGTTATAACGTAACACTATATAACGTTATACGTTATATGGTAATAGTATATATCGTTATACGTTATAACGTAACAATATATAACGTTATACGTTAAATGGTAATGCTATATAACGATATACGTTATTACGTAATAGTATATATCGTTATACGTTATAACGTAACACTATATAACGTTATACGTTATATGGTAATTCTATATAACGTTATACGTTATTACGTAATAGTATATATCGTTTTACCTTATATGGTAATGCTATATAACGTTATACGTTATATGGTAATAGTATATATCGTTATACGTTATAACGTAACAATATATAACGTTATACGTTATATGGTAATAGTATATATCGTTTTACGTTATATGGTAATGCTATATAACGTTATACGTTATATGGTAATACTATATAACGATTTACGTTATTACGTAATAGTATATATCGTTATACGTTATAACGTAACACTACATAACGTTATACGTTATATGGTAATTCTATATAACGTTATAGGTTATTACGTAATAGTATATATCGTTTTACGTTATATGGTAATGCTATATAACTTTATACGTTATAACGTAACACTATATATACGTTATACGTTATACGTTACATGGTAATATATATCGTTATACGTTATAACGTAACAATATATAACGTTATACGTTATATGGTAATACTATATAACGATATACGATATTACGTAATAGTATATATCGTTATACGTTATTACGTAATAGTATATAATGTTATACTTTATATGGTAATACTATATAACGTTATACGTTATAACGTATCACTATATAACGTTATACGTTATATGGTAATACTATATAACAATATACGTTATTACGTAATAGTATATATCGTTTTACGTTATGTGGTAATGCTATATAACGTTATACGTTATAACGTAACACTATATAACGTTATACGTTATATGGTAATAGTATATATCGTTATACGTTATAACGTCACAATATATAACGTTATACGTTATATGGTAATACTATATATCGTTATACGTTATAACGTAACAATATATAACGTTATACGTTATATGGTAATACTATATAATGATATACGTTATTACGTAATAGTATATATCGTTATACGTTATAACGTAATACTATATAACGTTATACGTTATTACGTAATAGTATATATCGTTTTACCTTATATGGTAATGCTATATAACGTTATACGTTATATGGTAATAGTATATATCGTTATACGTTATAACGTAACAATATATAACGTTATACGTTATATGGTAATACTTTATAACGATATACGTTATTACGTAATAGTATATATCGTTATACGTTATAACGTAACACTATATATCGTTTTACGATATTTGGTAATGCTATATAACGTTATACGTTATAACGTAACACTATATAACGTTATACGTTATATGGTAATACTATATATCGTTATACGTTATAACGTAACAATATATATCGTTATACGTTATATGGTAATACTATATAACGATATACGTTATTACGTAATAGTATATATCGTTATACGTTATTACGTAATACAATATAACGTTATACGTTATATGGTAATTCTATATAACGTTATACGTTATTACGTAATAGTATATATCGTTTTACCTTATATGGTAATGCTATATAACGTTATACGTTATATGGTAATAGTATATATCGTTATACGTTATAACGTAACAATATATAACGTTATACGTTATATGGTAATACTATATAACGATATACGTTATTAGGTTATAGTATATATCGTTATGCGTTATAACGTCACACTATATATCGTTTTACAATATATGGTAATGCTATATAACGTTATACGTTATAACGTAACACTATATAACGTTATACGTTATATGGTAATAGTATATATCGTTATACGTTATAACGTAACAATATATAACGTTATACGTTAAATGGTAATGCTATATAACGATATACGTTATTACGTAATAGTATATATCGTTATACGTTATAACGTAACACTATATAACATTATACGTTATATGGCAATTCTATATAACGTTATACGTTATTACGTAATAGTATATATCGTTTTACCTTATATGGTAATGCTATATAATGTTATACGTTATATGGTAATAGTATATATCGTTATACGTTATAACGTAACAATATATAACGTTACACGTTATATGGTAATAGTACATAACGTTATACGTTATAACGTAACAATATATAACGTTATACGTTATATGGTAATACTATATAACGATATACGATATTACGTAATAGTATATATCGTTATACGTTATTACGTAATAGTATATAATGTTATACTTTATATGGTAATACTATATAACGTTATACGTTATAACGTATCACTATATAACGTTATACGTTATATGGTAATACTATATAACAATATACGTTATTACGTAATAGTATATATCGTCTTACGTTATATGGTAATGCTATATAACGTTATACGTTATAACGTAACACTATATAACGTTATACGTTATTACGTAATAGTATATATCGTTTTACCTTATATGGTAATGCTATATAACGTTATACGTTATACGGTAATAGTATATATCGTTATACGTTATAACGTAACGATATATAACGTTACACGTTATATGGTAATAGTACATATCGTTATACGTTATAACGTAACAATATATAACGTTATACGTTATATGGTAATACTATATAACGATATACGATATTACGTAATAGTATATATCGTTATACGTTATAACGTAATACTATATAACGTTATACGTTATTACGTAATAGTATATATCGCTTTACCTTATATGGTAATGCTATATAACGTTATACGTTATAACGTAACACTATATAACGTTATACGTTATATGGTAATAGTATATATCGTTATACGTTATAACGTAACAATATATAACGTTATACGTTATATGGTAATACTATATAACGATATACGTTATTAGGTAATAGTATATATCGTTATGCGTTATAACGTCACACTATATATCGTTTTACGATATATGGTAATGCTATATAACGTTATACGTTATAACGTAACACTATATAACGTTATACGTTATATGGTAATAGTATATATCGTTATACGTTATAACGTAACAATATATAACGTTATACGTTAAATGGTAATGCTATATAACGATATACGATATTACGTAATAGTATATATCGTTATACGTTATTACGTAATAGTATATAATGTTTTACTTTATATGGTAATACTATATAACGTTATACGTTATAACGTATCACTATATAACGTTATACGTTATATGGTAATACTATATAACAATATACGTTATTACGTAATAGTATATATCGTTTTACGTTATATGGTAATGCTATATAACGTTATACGTTATAACGTAACACTATATAACGTTATACGTTATTACGTAATAGTATATATCGTTTTACCTTATATGGTAATGCTATATAACGTTATACGTTATAACGTAAAACTATATAACGTTATACGTTATATGGTAATACTATATATGGTTATACGTTATAACGTAACAATATATAACGTTATACGTTATATGGTAATGCTATATAACGATATACGTTATTACGTAATGGTATATATCGTTATACGTTATTACGTAATAGTATATATCGTTATACGTTATAACGTAACAATATATAACGTTATACGTTATATGGTAATACTATATTACGATATACGTTATTACGTAATAGTATATATCGTTATACGTTATAACGTAACACTATATATCGTTTTACGATATATGGTAATAGTATATATCGTTATACGTTATAACGTAATAATATATAACGTTATACGTTATATGGTAATACTATATAACGATATACGTTATTACGTAATAGTATATATCGTTATGCGTTATAACGTCACACTATATATCGTTTTACGATATATGGTAATGCTATATAACGTTATACGTTATATGGTAATAGTATATATCGTTATACGTTATAACGCAACAATATATAACGTTATACGTTATATGGTAATTCTATATAACGTTATACGTTATTCCGTAATAGTATATATCGTTTTACGTTATATGGTAATACTATATAACGATATACGTTATTACGTAATAGTATATATCGTTATACGTTATAACGTGACACTATATAACTTTATACGTTACATGGTAATAGTATATATCGTTATACGTTATAACGTAACAATATATAACGTTATACGTTATATGGTAATAGTATATATCGTTATACGTTATAACGTAACAATATATAACGTTATACGTTATATGGTAATACTATATAACGATATACGTTATTAGGTAATAGTATATATCGTTATGCGTTATAACGTCACACTATATATCGTTTTACGATATATGGTAATGCTATATAACGTTATACGTTATAACGTAACACTATATAACGTTATACGTTGTATGGTAATAGTATATATCGTTATACGTTATAACGTAACAATATATAACGTTATACGTTATATGGTAATACTATATAACGATATACGATATTACGTAATAGTATATATCGTTATACGTTATTACGTAATAGTATATAATGTTATACTTTATATGGTAATACTATATAACGTTATACGTTATAACGTATCACTATATAACGTTATACGTTATATGGTAATACTATATAACAATATACGTTATTACGTAATAGTATATATCGTTTTACGTTATGTGGTAATGCTATATAACGTTATACGTTATAACGTAACACTATATAACGTTATACGTTATATGGTAATAGTATATATCGTTATACGTTATAACGTAACAATATATAACGTTATACGTTATATGGTAATACTATATAACGATATACGTTATTACGTAATAGTATATATCGTTATACGTTATAACGTAACACTATATATCGTTTTACGATATATGGTAATGCTATATAACGTTATACGTTATAACGTAACACTATATAACGTTATACGTTATATGGTAATACTATATATCGTTATACGTTATAACGTAACAATATATATCGTTATACGTTATATGGTAATACTATATAACGATATACGTTATTACGTAATAGTATATATCGTTATACGTTATTACGTAATACAATATAACGTTATACGTTATATGGTAATTCTATATAACGTTATACGTTATTACGTAATACTATATATCGTTTTACCTTATATGGTAATGCTATATAACGGTATACGTTATATGGTAATAGTATATATCGTTATACGTTATAACGTAACAATATATAACGTTATACGTTATATGGTAATACTATATAACGATATACGTTATTAGGTAATAGTATATATCGTTATGCGTTATAACGTCACACTATATATCGTTTTACAATATATGGTAATGCTATATAACGTTATACGTTATAACGTAACACTATATAACGTTATACGTTATATGGTAATAGTATATATCGTTATACGTTATAACGTAACAATATATAACGTTATACGTTAAATGGTAATGCTATATAACGATATACGTTATTACGTAATAGTATATACCGTTATACGTTATAACGTAACACTATATAACATTATACGTTATATGGCAATTCTATATAACGTTATACGTTATTACGTAATAGTATATATCGTTTTACCTTATATGGTAATGCTATATAACGTTATACGTTATATGGTAATAGTATATATCGTTATACGTTATAACGTAACAATATATAACGTTACACGTTATATGGTAATAGTACATATCGTTATACGTTATAACGTAACAATATATAACGTTATACGTTATATGGTAATACTATATAACGATATACGATATTACGTAATAGTATATATCGTTATACGTTATTACGTAATAGTATATAATGTTATACTTTATATGGTAATACTATATAACGTTATACGTTATAACGTATCACTATATAACGTTATACGTTATATGGTAATACTATATAACAATATACGTTATTACGTAATAGTATATATCGTTTTACGTTATATGGTAATGCTATATAACGTTATACGTTATAAAGTAACACTATATAACGTTATACGTTATTACGTAATAGTATATATCGTTTTACCTTATATGGTAATGCTATATAACGTTATACGTTATATGGTAATAGTATATATCGTTATACGTTATAACGTAACAATATATAACGTTACACGTTATATGGTAATAGTACATATCGTTATACGTTATAACGTAACAATATATAACGTTATACGTTATATGGTAATACTATATAACGATATACGATATTACGTAATAGTATATATCGTTATACGTTATAACGTAATACTATATAACGTTATACGTTATTACGTAATAGTATATATCGCTTTACCTTATATGGTAATGCTATATAACGTTATACGTTATATGGTAATAGTATATATCGTTATACGTTATAACGTAACAATATATAACGTTTTACGATATATGGTTATAGTACATATCGTTATACGTTATAACGTAACAATATATAACGTTATACGTTATATGGTAATACTATATAACGATATACGATATTACGTAATAGTATATATCGTTTTACTTTATATGGTAATGCTATATGACGTTATACGTTATAACGTAACACTATATAACGTTATACGTTATATGGTAACAGTATATATCGTTATACGTTATAACGTAACAATATATAACGTTATTTACTTTATATGGTAATGCTATATGACGTTATACGTTATAACGTAACACTATATAACGTTATACGTTACATGGTAACAGTATATATCGTTATACGTTATAACGTAACAATATATAACGTTATACGTTATATGGTAATACTATATACCGTTATACGTTATAACGTAACACTATATAACGTTATGCGTTATATGGTAATAGTATATATCGTTATACGTTATAACGTAACAATATATAACGTTATACGTTATATGGTAATACTATATATCGTTATACGTTATAACGTAACAATATATAACGTTATACGTTATATGGTAATACTATATAACGATATACGTTATTACGTAATAGTATATATCGTTATACGTTATAACGTAATACTATATAACGTTATACGTTATTACGTAATAGTATATATCGTTTTACCTTATATGGTAATGCTATATAACGTTATACGTTATAGCGTAACACTATATAACGATATACGTTATTACGTAATAGTATATATCGTTATACGTTATAACGTAACAATATATAACGTTATACGTTATATGGTAATGCTATATAACGATATACGTTATTACGTAATAGTATATATCGTTATACGTTATAACGTAACACTATATATCGTTTTACGATATATGGTAATGCTACGTAACGTTATACGTTATAACGTAACACTATATAACGTTATACGTTATATGGTAATACTATATAACGATATACGTTATTACGTAATAGTATATATCGTTATACGTTATAACGTAACACTATATATCGTTTTACGATATATGGTAATGCTACGTAACGTTATACGTTATAACGTAACACTATATAACGTTATACGTTATATGGTAATACTATATAACGATATACGTTATTACGTAATAGTATATATCGTTATACGTTATAACGTAACACTATATATCGTTTTACGATATATGGTAATGCTACGTAACGTTATACGTTATAACGTAACACTATATAACGTTATACGTTATATGGTAATACTATATAACGATATACGCTATTACGTAATAGTATATATCGTTATACGTTATTACGTAATAGTATATATCGTTATACGTTATAACGTAACAATATATAACGTTATACGTTATATGGTAATACTATATAACGATATACGTTATTACGTAATAGTATATATCGTTATACGTTATAACGTAACACTATATATCGTTTTACGATATATGGTAATGCTACGTAACGTTATACGTTATAACGTAACACTATATAACGTTATACGTTATATGGTAATACTATATATCGTTATATGTTATAACGTAACAATATATAACGTTATACGTTTTATGGTAATAGTATATATCGTTATACGTTATAACGTAACAATATATAACGTTATACGTTATATGGTAATAGTATATATCGTTATACGTTATAACGTAACAATATATAACGTTATACGTTATATGGTAATACTATATAACGATATACGTTATTAGGTAATAGTATATATCGTTATGCGTTATAACGTCACACTATATATCGTTTTACGATATATGGTAATGCTACGTAACGTTATACGTTATAACGTAACACTATATAACGTTATACGTTATATGGTAATACTATATAACGATATACGATATTACGTAATAGTATATATCGTTATACGTTATTACGTAATAGTATATAATGTTATACTTTATATGGTAATACTATATAACGTTATACGTTATAACGTATCACTATATAACGTTATACGTTATATGGTAATACTATATAACAATATACGTTATTACGTAATAGTATATATCGTTTTACGTTATGTGGTAATGCTATATAACGTTATACGTTATAACGTAACACTATATAACGTTATATGTTATATGGTAATAGTATATATCGTTATACGTTATAACGTAACAATATATAACGTTATACGTTATATGGTAATACTATATATCGTTATACGTTATAACGTAACAATATATAACGTTATACGTTATATGGTAATACTATATAACGATATACGTTATTACGTAATAGTATATATCGTTTTACCTTATATGGTAATGCTATATAACGTTATACGTTATAACGTAACACTATATAACGTTATACGTTATATGGTAATAGTATATATCGTTATACGTTATAACGTAACAATATATAACGTTATACGTTATATGGTAATACTATATATCGTTATACGTTATAACGTAACAATATATAACGTTATACGTTATATGGTAATACTATATAACGATATACGTTATTACGTAATAGTATATATCGTTATACGTTATAACGTAATACTATATAACGTTATACGTTATTACGTAATAGTATATATCGTTTTACCTTATATGGTAATGCTATATAACGTTATACGTTATAACGTAACACTATATAACGTTATACGTTATATGGTAATAGTATATATCGTTATACGTTATAACGTAACAATATATAACGTTATACGTTATATGGTAATACTATATAACGATATACGTTATTACGTAATAGTATATATCGTTATACGTTATAACGTAACACTATATATCGTTTTACGATATATGGTAATGCTATATAACGTTATACGTTATAACGTAACGCTATATAACGTTATACGTTATATGGTAATAGTATATATCGTTATACGTTATAACGTAGCAATATATAACGTTATACGTTATATGGTAATAGTATATATCGTTATACGTTATAACGTAACAATATATAACGTTATACGTTATATGGTAATACTATATAACGATATACGTTATTAGGTAATAGTATATATCGTTATGCGTTATAACGTCACACTATATATCGTTTTACGATATATGGTAATGCTATATAACGTTATACGTTATAACGTAACACTATATAACGTTATACGTTATATGGTAATAGTATATATCGTTATACGTTATAACGTAACAATATATAACGTTATACGTTATATGGTAATACTATATAACAATATACGTTATTACGTAATAGTATATATCGTTTTACGTTATATGGTAATACTATATATCGTTTTACGATATATGGTAATGCTATATAACGTTATACGCTATAACGTAACACTATATAACGTTATACGTTATATGGTAATAGTATATATCGTTATACGTTATAACGTAATACAATATAACTTTATACGTTATATGGTAATTCTATATAACGTTATAAGTTATTGCGTAATAGTATATATCGTTTTACCTTATATGGTAATGCTATATAACGATATACGTTATAACGTAACACTATATAACGTTATACGTTACATGGTAATAGTATATATCGTTATACGTTATAACGTAACAATATATAACGTTATACGTTATATGGTAATAGTATATATCGTTATACGTTATAACGTAACAATATATAACGTTATACGTTATATGGTAATACTATATAACGATATACGTTATTAGGTAATAGTATATATCGTTATGCGTTATAACGTCACACTATATATCGTTTTACGATATATGGTAATGCTATATAACGATATACGTTATAACGTAACACTATATAACGTTATACGTTACATGGTAATAGTATATATCGTTATACGTTATAACGTAACAATATATAACGTTATACGTTATATGGTAATAGTATATATCGTTATACGTTATAACGTAACAATATATAACGTTATACGTTACATGGTAATGCTATATAACGATATACGTTATTACGTAATGGTATATATCGTTATACGTTAATACGTAATAGTATATATCGTTATACGTTATAACGTAACAATATATAACGTTATATGTTATATGGTAATACTATATAACGATATACGTTATTACGTAATAGTATATATCGTTATACGTTATAACGTAACACTATATATCGTTTTACGATATATGGTAATGCTACGTAACGTTATACGTTATAACGTAACACTATATAACGTTATACGTTATATGGTAATACTATATATCGTTATATGTTATAACGTAACAATATATAACGTTATACGTTTTATGGTAATAGTATATATCGTTATACGTTATAACGTAACAATATATAACGTTATACGTTATATGGTAATAGTATATATCGTTATACGTTATAACGTAACAATATATAACGTTATACGTTATATGGTAATACTATATAACGATATACGTTATTAGGTAATAGTATATATCGTTATGCGTTATAACGTCACACTATATATCGTTTTACGATATATGGTAATGCTTTTTAACGTTATACGTTATAACGTAACACTATATAACGTTATACGTTATATGGTAATAGTATATATCGTTATACGTTATAACGTAACAATATATAACGTTATACGTTATATGGTAATACTATATAACAATATACGTTATTACGTAATAGTATATATCGTTTTACGTTATATGGTAATACTATATATCGTTTTACGATATATGGTAATGCTATATAACGTTATACGTTATAACGTAACACTATATAACGTTATACGTTATATGGTAATAGTATATATCGTTATACGTTATAACGTAACAATATATAACGTTATACGTTAAATGGTAATGCTATATAACGATATACGTTATTACGTAATAGTGTATATCGTTATACGTTATAACGTAACACTATATAACGTTATACGTTATATGGTAATTCTATATAACGTTATACATTATTACGTAATAGTATATATCGTTTTAGCTTATATGGTAATGCTATATAACGTTATACGTTATATGGTAATAGTATATATCGTTATACGTTATAACGTAACAATATATAACGTTATACGTTATATGGTAATACTATATAACGATATACGATATTACGTAATAGTATATATCGTTATACGTTATTACGTAATAGTATATAATGTTATACTTTATATGGTAATACTATATAACAATATACGTTATTACGTAATAGTATATATCGTTTTACGTTATATGGTAATGCTATATAACGTTATACGTTATAACGTAACACTATATAACGTTATACGTTATTACGTAATAGTATATATCGTTTTACCTTATATGGTAATGCTATATAACGTTATACGTTATAACGTAAAACTATATAACGTTATACGTTATATGGTAATACTATATATGGTTATACGTTATAACGTAACAATATATAACGTTATACGTTATATGGTAATACTATATAACAATATACGTTATTACGTAATAGTATATATCGTTTTACGTTATATGGTAATGCTATATAACGTTATACGTTATAACGTAACACTATATAACGTTATACGTTATTACGTAATAGTATATATCGTTTTACCTTATATGGTAATGCTATATAACGTTATACGTTATAACGTAAAACTATATAACGTTATACGTTATATGGTAATTCTATATAACGTTATACGTTATTCCGTAATAGTATATATCGTTTTACGTTATATGGTAATACTATATAACGATATACGTTATTACGTAATAGTATATATCGTTATACGTTATAACGTAACACTATATAACGTTATACGTTACATGGTAATAGTATATATCGTTATACGTTATAACGTAACAATATATAACGTTATACGTTATATGGTAATAGTATATATCGTTATACGTTATAACGTAACAATATATAACGTTATACGTTATATGGTAATACTATATAACGATATACGTTATTAGGTAATAGTATATATCGTTATGCGTTATAACGTCACACTATATATCGTTTTACGATATATGGTAATGCTATATAACGTTATACGTTATAACGTAACACTATATAACGTTATACGTTGTATGGTAATAGTATATATCGTTATACGTTATAACGTAACAATATATAACGTTATACGTTATATGGTAATACTATATAACGATATACGATATTACGTAATAGTATATATCGTTATACGTTATTACGTAATAGTATATAATGTTATACTTTATATGGTAATACTATATAACGTTATACGTTATAACGTATCACTATATAACGTTATACGTTATATGGTAATACTATATAACGATATACGTTATTAGGTAATAGTATATATCGTTATGCGTTATAACGTCACACTATATATCGTTTTACGATATATGGTAATGCTATATAACGTTATACGTTATAACGTAACACTATATAACGTTATACGTTATATGGTAATAGTATATATCGTTATACGTTATAACGTAACAATATATAACGTTATACGTTATATGGTAATACTATATAACAATATACGTTATTACGTAATAGTATATATCGTTTTACGTTATATGGTAATACTATATATCGTTTTACGATATATGGTAATGCTATATAACAATATACGTTATTACGTAATAGTATATATCGTTTTACGTTATGTGGTAATGCTATATAACGTTATACGTTATAACGTAACACTATATAACGTTATATGTTATATGGTAATAGTATATATCGTTATACGTTATAACGTAACAATATATAACGTTATACGTTATATGGTAATACTATATATCGTTATACGTTATAACGTAACAATATATAACGTTATACGTTATATGGTAATACTATATAACGATATACGTTATTACGTAATAGTATATATCGTTTTACCTTATATGGTAATGCTATATAACGTTATACGTTATAACGTAACACTATATAACGTTATACGTTATATGGTAATAGTATATATCGTTATACGTTATAACGTAACAATATATAACGTTATACGTTATATGGTAATACTATATATCGTTATACGTTATAACGTAACAATATATAACGTTATACGTTATATGGTAATACTATATAACGATATACGTTATTACGTAATAGTATATATCGTTATACGTTATAACGTAATACTATATAACGTTATACGTTATTACGTAATAGTATATATCGTTTTACCTTATATGGTAATGCTATATAACGTTATACGTTATAACGTAACACTATATAACGTTATACGTTATATGGTAATAGTATATATCGTTATACGTTATAACGTAACAATATATAACGTTATACGTTATATGGTAATACTATATAACGATATACGTTATTACGTAATAGTATATATCGTTATACGTTATAACGTAACACTATATATCGTTTTACGATATATGGTAATGCTATATAACGTTATACGATATTACGTAATAGTATATATCGTTATACGTTATTACGTAATAGTATATAATGTTATACTTTATATGGTAATACTATATAACGTTATACGTTATAACGTATCACTATATAACGTTATACGTTATATGGTAATACTATATAACAATATACGTTATTACGTAATAGTATATATCGTTTTACGTTATGTGGTAATGCTATATAACGTTATACGTTATAACGTAACACTATATAACGTTATATGTTATATGGTAATAGTATATATCGTTATACGTTATAACGTAACAATATATAACGTTATACGTTATATGGTAATACTATATATCGTTATACGTTATAACGTAACAATATATAACGTTATACGTTATATGGTAATACTATATAACGATATACGTTATTACGTAATAGTATATATCGTTTTACCTTATATGGTAATGCTATATAACGTTATACGTTATAACGTAACACTATATAACGTTATACGTTATATGGTAATAGTATATATCGTTATACGTTATAACGTAACAATATATAACGTTATACGTTATATGGTAATACTATATATCGTTATACGTTATAACGTAACAATATATAACGTTATACGTTATATGGTAATACTATATAACGATATACGTTATTACGTAATAGTATATATCGTTATACGTTATAACGTAATACTATATAACGTTATACGTTATTACGTAATAGTATATATCGTTTTACCTTATATGGTAATGCTATATAACGTTATACGTTATAACGTAACACTATATAACGTTATACGTTATATGGTAATAGTATATATCGTTATACGTTATAACGTAACAATATATAACGTTATACGTTATATGGTAATACTATATAACGATATACGTTATTACGTAATAGTATATATCGTTATACGTTATAACGTAACACTATATATCGTTTTACGATATATGGTAATGCTATATAACGTTATACGTTATAACGTAACGCTATATAACGTTATACGTTATATGGTAATAGTATATATCGTTATACGTTATAACGTAGCAATATATAACGTTATACGTTATATGGTAATAGTATATATCGTTATACGTTATAACGTAACAATATATAACGTTATACGTTATATGGTAATACTATATAACGATATACGTTATTAGGTAATAGTATATATCGTTATGCGTTATAACGTCACACTATATATCGTTTTACGATATATGGTAATGCTATATAACGTTATACGTTATAACGTAACACTATATAACGTTATACGTTATATGGTAATAGTATATATCGTTATACGTTATAACGTAACAATATATAACGTTATACGTTATATGGTAATACTATATAACAATATACGTTATTACGTAATAGTATATATCGTTTTACGTTATATGGTAATACTATATATCGTTTTACGATATATGGTAATGCTATATAACGTTATACGCTATAACGTAACACTATATAACGTTATACGTTATATGGTAATAGTATATATCGTTATACGTTATAACGTAATACAATATAACTTTATACGTTATATGGTAATTCTATATAACGTTATAAGTTATTGCGTAATAGTATATATCGTTTTACCTTATATGGTAATGCTATATAACGATATACGTTATAACGTAACACTATATAACGTTATACGTTACATGGTAATAGTATATATCGTTATACGTTATAACGTAACAATATATAACGTTATACGTTATATGGTAATAGTATATATCGTTATACGTTATAACGTAACAATATATAACGTTATACGTTATATGGTAATACTATATAACGATATACGTTATTAGGTAATAGTATATATCGTTATGCGTTATAACGTCACACTATATATCGTTTTACGATATATGGTAATGCTATATAACGATATACGTTATAACGTAACACTATATAACGTTATACGTTACATGGTAATAGTATATATCGTTATACGTTATAACGTAACAATATATAACGTTATACGTTATATGGTAATAGTATATATCGTTATACGTTATAACGTAACAATATATAACGTTATACGTTACATGGTAATGCTATATAACGATATACGTTATTACGTAATGGTATATATCGTTATACGTTAATACGTAATAGTATATATCGTTATACGTTATAACGTAACAATATATAACGTTATATGTTATATGGTAATACTATATAACGATATACGTTATTACGTAATAGTATATATCGTTATACGTTATAACGTAACACTATATATCGTTTTACGATATATGGTAATGCTACGTAACGTTATACGTTATAACGTAACACTATATAACGTTATACGTTATATGGTAATACTATATATCGTTATATGTTATAACGTAACAATATATAACGTTATACGTTTTATGGTAATAGTATATATCGTTATACGTTATAACGTAACAATATATAACGTTATACGTTATATGGTAATAGTATATATCGTTATACGTTATAACGTAACAATATATAACGTTATACGTTATATGGTAATACTATATAACGATATACGTTATTAGGTAATAGTATATATCGTTATGCGTTATAACGTCACACTATATATCGTTTTACGATATATGGTAATGCTTTTTAACGTTATACGTTATAACGTAACACTATATAACGTTATACGTTATATGGTAATAGTATATATCGTTATACGTTATAACGTAACAATATATAACGTTATACGTTATATGGTAATACTATATAACAATATACGTTATTACGTAATAGTATATATCGTTTTACGTTATATGGTAATACTATATATCGTTTTACGATATATGGTAATGCTATATAACGTTATACGTTATAACGTAACACTATATAACGTTATACGTTATATGGTAATAGTATATATCGTTATACGTTATAACGTAACAATATATAACGTTATACGTTAAATGGTAATGCTATATAACGATATACGTTATTACGTAATAGTGTATATCGTTATACGTTATAACGTAACACTATATAACGTTATACGTTATATGGTAATTCTATATAACGTTATACATTATTACGTAATAGTATATATCGTTTTAGCTTATATGGTAATGCTATATAACGTTATACGTTATATGGTAATAGTATATATCGTTATACGTTATAACGTAACAATATATAACGTTATACGTTATATGGTAATACTATATAACGATATACGATATTACGTAATAGTATATATCGTTATACGTTATTACGTAATAGTATATAATGTTATACTTTATATGGTAATACTATATAACAATATACGTTATTACGTAATAGTATATATCGTTTTACGTTATATGGTAATGCTATATAACGTTATACGTTATAACGTAACACTATATAACGTTATACGTTATTACGTAATAGTATATATCGTTTTACCTTATATGGTAATGCTATATAACGTTATACGTTATAACGTAAAACTATATAACGTTATACGTTATATGGTAATACTATATATGGTTATACGTTATAACGTAACAATATATAACGTTATACGTTATATGGTAATACTATATAACAATATACGTTATTACGTAATAGTATATATCGTTTTACGTTATATGGTAATGCTATATAACGTTATACGTTATAACGTAACACTATATAACGTTATACGTTATTACGTAATAGTATATATCGTTTTACCTTATATGGTAATGCTATATAACGTTATACGTTATAACGTAAAACTATATAACGTTATACGTTATATGGTAATTCTATATAACGTTATACGTTATTCCGTAATAGTATATATCGTTTTACGTTATATGGTAATACTATATAACGATATACGTTATTACGTAATAGTATATATCGTTATACGTTATAACGTAACACTATATAACGTTATACGTTACATGGTAATAGTATATATCGTTATACGTTATAACGTAACAATATATAACGTTATACGTTATATGGTAATAGTATATATCGTTATACGTTATAACGTAACAATATATAACGTTATACGTTATATGGTAATACTATATAACGATATACGTTATTAGGTAATAGTATATATCGTTATGCGTTATAACGTCACACTATATATCGTTTTACGATATATGGTAATGCTATATAACGTTATACGTTATAACGTAACACTATATAACGTTATACGTTGTATGGTAATAGTATATATCGTTATACGTTATAACGTAACAATATATAACGTTATACGTTATATGGTAATACTATATAACGATATACGATATTACGTAATAGTATATATCGTTATACGTTATTACGTAATAGTATATAATGTTATACTTTATATGGTAATACTATATAACGTTATACGTTATAACGTATCACTATATAACGTTATACGTTATATGGTAACACTATATAACAATATACGTTATTACGTAATAGTATATATCGTTTTACGTTATGTGGTAATGCTATATAACGTTATACGTTATAACGTAACACTATATAACGTTATACGTTATATGGTAATAGTATATATCGTTATACGTTATAACGTAACAATATATAACGTTATACGTTATATGGTAATACTATATATCGTTATACGTTATAACGTAACAATACATAACGTTATACGTTATATGGTAATACTATATAACGATATACGTTATTACGTAATAGTATATATCGTTATACGTTATAACGTAATACTATATAAAGTTATACGTTATTACGTAATAGTATATATCGTTTTACCTTATATGGTAATGCTATATAACGTTATACGTTATATGGTAATAGTATATATCGTTATACGTTATAACGTAACAATATATAACGTTATACGTTATATGGTAATACTATATAACGATATACGTTATTACGTAATAGTATATATCGTTATACGTTATAACGTAACACTATATATCGTTTTACGATATATGGTAATGCTATATAACGTTATACGTTATAACGTAACACTATATAACGTTATACGTTATATGGTAATACTATATATCGTTATACGTTATAACGTAACAATATATATCGTTATACGTTATATGGTAATACTATATAACGATATACGTTATTACGTAATAGTATATATCGTTATACGTTATTACGTAATACAATATAACGTTATACGTTATATGGTAATTCTATATAACGTTATACGTTATTACGTAATACTATATATCGTTTTACCTTATATGGTAATGCTATATAACGGTATACGTTATATGGTAATAGTATATATCGTTATACGTTATAACGTAACAATATATAACGTTATACGTTATATGGTAATACTATATAACGATATACGTTATTAGGTAATAGTATATATCGTTATGCGTTATAACGTCACACTATATATCGTTTTACAATATATGGTAATGCTATATAACGTTATACGTTATAACGTAACACTATATAACGTTATACGTTATATGGTAATAGTATATATCGTTATACGTTATAACGTAACAATATATAACGTTATACGTTAAATGGTAATGCTATATAACGATATACGTTATTACGTAATAGTATATAACGTTATACGTTATAACGTAACACTATATAACATTATACGTTATATGGCAATTCTATATAACGTTATACGTTATTACGTAATAGTATATATCGTTTTACCTTATATGGTAATGCTATATAACGTTATACGTTATATGGTAATAGTATATATCGTTATACGTTATAACGTAACAATATATAACGTTACACGTTATATGGTAATAGTACATATCGTTATACGTTATAACGTAACAATATATAACGTTATACGTTATATGGTAATACTATATAACGATATACGATATTACGTAATAGTATATATCGTTATACGTTATTACGTAATAGTATATAATGTTATACTTTATATGGTAATACTATATAACGTTATACGTTATAACGTATCACTATATAACGTTATACGTTATATGGTAATACTATATAACAATATACGTTATTACGTAATAGTATATATCGTTTTACGTTATATGGTAATGCTATATAACGTTATACGTTATAACGTAACACTATATAACGTTATACGTTATTACGTAATAGTATATATCGTTTTACGATATATGGTAATGCTACGTAACGTTATACGTTATAACGTAACACTATATAACGTTATACGTTATATGGTAATACTATATATCGTTATATGTTATAACGTAACAATATATAACGTTATACGTTTTATGGTAATAGTATATATCGTTATACGTTATAACGTAACAATATATAACGTTATACGTTATATGGTAATAGTATATATCGTTATACGTTATAACGTAACAATATATAACGTTATACGTTATATGGTAATACTATATAACGATATACGTTATTAGGTAATAGTATATATCGTTATGCGTTATAACGTCACACTATATATCGTTTTACGATATATGGTAATGCTATATAACGTTATACGTTATAACGTAACACTATATAACGTTATACGTTATAT
This sequence comes from Bombus affinis, assembly GCF_024516045.1. NCBI lineage: Eukaryota > Metazoa > Arthropoda > Insecta > Hymenoptera > Apidae > Bombus > Bombus affinis. The sequence continues at coordinate 114,304 of NW_026108925.1, read as the reverse complement.
GGTAATAGTATATATCGTTATACGTTATAACGTAACAATATATAACGTTATACGTTATATGGTAATACTATTTAACAATATACGTTATTACGTAATAGTATATATCGTTTTACGTTATATGGTAATACTATATATCGTTTTACGATATATGGTAATGCTATATAACGTTATACGTTATAACGTAACACTATATAACGTTATACGTTATATGGTAATAGTATATATCGTTTTACGTTATAACGTAACAATATATAACGTTATACGTTAAATGGTAATGCTATATAACGATATACGTTATTACGTAATAGTATATATCGTTATACGTTATAACGTAACACTATATAACGTTATACGTTATATGGTAATTCTATATAACGTTATACATTATTACGTAATAGTATATACCGTTTTAGCTTATATGGTAATGCTATATAACGTTATACGTTATATGGTAATAGTATATATCGTTATACGTTATAACGTAACAATATATAACGTTATACGTTATATGGTAATACTATATAACGATATACGATATTACGTAATAGTATATATCGTTATACGTTATTACGTAATAGTATATAATGTTATACTTTATATGGTAATACTATATAACAATATACGTTATTACGTAATAGTATATATCGTTTTACGTTATATGGTAATGCTATATAACGTTATACGTTATAACGTAACACTATATAACGTTATACGTTATTACGTAATAGTATATATCGTTTTACCTTATATGGTAATGCTATATATCGTTATACGTTATAACGTAAAACTATATAACGTTATACGTTATATGGTAATACTATATATGGTTATACGTTATAACGTAACAATATATAACGTTATACGTTATATGGTAATACTATATAACAATATACGTTATTACGTAATAGTATATATCGTTTTACGTTATATGGTAATGCTATATAACGTTATACGTTATAACGTAACACTATATAACGTTATACGTTATTACGTAATAGTATATATCGTTTTACCTTATATGGTAATGCTATATAACGTTATACGTTATAACGTAAAACTATATAACGTTATACGTTATATGGTAATTCTATATAACGTTATACGTTATTCCGTAATAGTATATATCGTTTTACGTTGTATGGTAATACTATATAACAATATACGTTATTACGTAATAGTATATATCGTTTTACGTTATATGGTAATGCTATATAACGTTATACGTTATAACGTAACACTATATAACGTTATACGTTATTACGTAATAGTATATATCGTTTTACCTTATATGGTAATGCTATATAACGTTATACGTTATAACGTAACACTATATAACGTTATACGTTACATGGTAATAGTATATATCGTTATACGTTATAACGTAACAATATATAACGTTATACGTTATATGGTAATAGTATATATCGTTATACGTTATAACGTAACAATATATAACGTTATACGTTATATGGTAATACTATATAACGATATACGTTATTAGGTAATAGTATATATCGTTATGCGTTATAACGTCACACTATATATCGTTTTACGATATATGGTAATGCTATATAACGTTATACGTTATAACGTAACACTATATAACGTTATACGTTATATGGTAATAGTATATATCGTTATACGTTATAACGTAACAATATATAACGTTATACGTTATATGGTAATACTATATAACGATATACGATATTACGTAATAGTATATATCGTTATACGTTATTACGTAATAGTATATAATGTTATACTTTATATGGTAATACTATATAACGTTATACGTTATAACGTATCACTATATAACGTTATACGTTATATGGTAATACTATATAACAATATACGTTATTACGTAATAGTATATATCGTTTTACGTTATGTGGTAATGCTATATAACGTTATACGTTATAACGTAACACTATATAACGTTATACGTTATATGGTAATAGTATATATCGTTATACGTTATAACGTAACAATATATAACGTTATACGTTATATGGTAATACTATATATCGTTATACGTTATAACGTAACAATATATAACGTTATACGTTATATGGTAATACTATATAACGATATACGTTATTACGTAATAGTATATATCGTTATACGTTATAACGTAATACTATATAAAGTTATACGTTATTACGTAATAGTATATATCGTTTTACCTTATATGGTAATGCTATATAACGTTATACGTTATATGGTAATAGTATATATCGTTATACGTTATAACGTAACAATATATAACGTTATACGTTATATGGTAATACTATATAACGATATACGTTATTACGTAATAGTATATATCGTTATACGTTATAACGTAACACTATATATCGTTTTACGATATATGGTAATGCTATATAACGTTATACGTTATAACGTAACACTATATAACGTTATACGTTATATGGTAATACTATATATCGTTATACGTTATAACGTAACAATATATATCGTTATACGTTATATGGTAATACTATATAACGATATACGTTATTACGTAATAGTATATATCGTTATACGTTATTACGTAATACAATATAACGTTATACGTTATATGGTAATTCTATATAACGTTATACGTTATTACGTAATACTATATATCGTTTTACCTTATATGGTAATGCTATATAACGGTATACGTTATATGGTAATAGTATATATCGTTATACGTTATAACGTAACAATATATAACGTTATACGTTATATGGTAATACTATATAACGATATACGTTATTAGGTAATAGTATATATCGTTATGCGTTATAACGTCACACTATATATCGTTTTACAATATATGGTAATGCTATATAACGTTATACGTTATAACGTAACACTATATAACGTTATACGTTATATGGTAATAGTATATATCGTTATAGGTTATAACGTAACAATATATAACGTTATACGTTAAATGGTAATGCTATATAACGATATACGTTATTACGTAATAGTATATACCGTTATACGTTATAACGTAACACTATATAACATTATACGTTATATGGCAATTCTATATAACGTTATACGTTATTACGTAATAGTATATATCGTTTTACCTTATATGGTAATGCTATATAACGTTATACGTTATATGGTAATAGTATATATCGTTATACGTTATAACGTAACAATATATAACGTTACACGTTATATGGTAATAGTACATATCGTTATACGTTATAACGTAACAATATATAACGTTATACGTTATATGGTAATACTATATAACGATATACGATATTACGTAATAGTATATATCGTTATACGTTATTACGTAATAGTATATAATGTTATACTTTATATGGTAATACTATATAACGTTATACGTTATAACGTATCACTATATAACGTTATACGTTATATGGTAATACTATATAACAATATACGTTATTACGTAATAGTATATATCGTTTTACGTTATATGGTAATGCTATATAACGTTATACGTTATAACGTAACACTATATAACGTTATACGTTATTACGTAATAGTATATATCGTTTTACCTTATATGGTAATGCTATATAACGTTATACGTTATATGGTAATAGTATATATCGTTATACGTTATAACGTAACAATATATAACGTTACACGTTATATGGTAATAGTACATATCGTTATACGTTATAACGTAACAATATATAACGTTATACGCTATATGGTAATACTATATAACGATATACGATATTACGTAATAGTATATATCGTTATACGTTATAACGTAATACTATATAACGTTATACGTTATTACGTAATAGTATATATCGCTTTACCTTATATGGTAATGCTATATAACGTTATACGTTATATGGTAATAGTATATATCGTTATACGTTATAACGTAACAATATATAACGTTTTACGATATATGGTTATAGTACATATCGTTATACGTTATAACGTAACAATATATAACGTTATACGTTATATGGTAATACTATATAACGATATACGATATTACGTAATAGTATATATCGTTTTACTTTATATGGTAATGCTATATGACGTTATACGTTATAACGTAACACTATATAACGTTATACGTTATATGGTAACAGTATATATCGTTATACGTTATAACGTAACAATATATAACGTTATTTACTTTATATGGTAATGCTATATGACGTTATACGTTATAACGTAACACTATATAACGTTATACGTTATATGGTAACAGTATATATCGTTATACGTTATAACGTAACAATATATAACGTTATACGTTATATGGTAATACTATATATCGTTATACGTTATAACGTAACAATATATAACGTTATACGTTATATGGTAATACTATATAACGATATACGTTATTACGTAATAGTATATATCGTTATACGTTATAACGTAATACTATATAACGTTATACGTTACTACGTAATAGTATATATCGTTTTACCTTATATGGTAATGCTTTATAACGTTATACGTTATATCGTAACACTATATAACGTTATACGTTATATGGTAATAGTATATATGGTTATACGTTATAACGTAACAATATATAACGTTATACGTTATATGGTAATACTATATAACGTTATACGTTATTGCGTAATAGTATATATCGTTTTACCTTATATGGTTATGCTATATAACGATATACGTTATAACGTAACACTATATAACGTTATACGTTATATGGTAACAGTATATATCGTTATACGTTATAACGTAACAATATATAACGTTATACGTTATATGGTAATACTATATACCGTTATACGTTATAACGTAACACTATATAACGTTATGCGTTATATGGTAATAGTATATATCGTTATACGTTATAACGTAACAATATATAACGTTATACGTTATATGGTAATACTATATATCGTTATACGTTATAACGTAACAATATATAACGTTATACGTTATATGGTAATACTATATAACGATATACGTTATTACGTAATAGTATATATCGTTATACGTTATAACGTAATACTATATAACGTTATACGTTATTACGTAATAGTATATATCGTTTTACCTTATATGGTAATGCTATATAACGTTATACGTTATAGCGTAACACTACATAACGTTATACGTTATATGGTAATAGTATATATCGTTATACGTTATAACGTAACAATATATAACGTTATGCGTTATATGGTAATACTATATAACGATATACGTTATTACGTAATAGTATATATCGTTATACGTTATAACGTAACAATATATAACGTTATACGTTATATGGTAATGCTATATAACGATATACGTTATTACGTAATAGTATATATCGTTATACGTTATAACGTAACACTATATATCGTTTTACGATATATGGTAATGCTACGTAACGTTATACGTTATAACGTAACACTATATAACGTTATACGTTATATGGTAATACTATATAACGATATACGTTATTACGTAATAGTATATATCGTTATACGTTATAACGTAACACTATATATCGTTTTACGATATATGGTAATGCTACGTAACGTTATACGTTATAACGTAACACTATATAACGTTATACGTTATATGGTAATACTATATAACGATATACGCTATTACGTAATAGTATATATCGTTATACGTTATTACGTAATAGTATATATCGTTATACGTTATAACGTAACAATATATAACGTTATACGTTATATGGTAATACTATATAACGATATACGTTATTACGTAATAGTATATATCGCTATACGTTATAACGTAACACTATATATCGTTTTACGATATATGGTAATGCTACGTAACGTTATACGTTATAACGTAACACTATATAACGTTATACGTTATATGGTAATACTATATATCGTTATATGTTATAACGTAACAATATATAACGTTATACGTTTTATGGTAATAGTATATATCGTTATACGTTATAACGTAACAATATATAACGTTATACGTTATATGGTAATACTATATAACGATTTACGTTATTACGTAATAGTATATATCGTTATACGTTATAACGTAACACTATATAACGTTATACGTTATATGGTAATTCTATATAACGTTATAGGTTATTACGTAATAGTATATATCGTTTTACGTTATATGGTAATGCTATATAACTTTATACGTTATAACGTAACACTATATATACGTTATACGTTATACGTTACATGGTAATAGTATATATCGTTATACGTTATAACGTAACAATATATAACGTTATACGTTATATGGTAATACTATATAACGATTTACGTTATTACGTAATAGTATATATCGTTATACGTTATAACGTAACACTATATAACGTTATACGTTATATGGTAATTCTATATAACGTTATAGGTTATTACGTAATAGTATATATCGTTTTACGTTATATGGTAATGCTATATAACTTTATACGTTATAACGTAACACTATATATACGTTATACGTTATACGTTACATGGTAATAGTATATATCGTTATACGTTATAACGTAACAATATATAACGTTATACGTTATATGGTAATACTATATAACGATATACGATATTACGTAATAGTATATATCGTTATACGTTATTACGTAATAGTATATAATGTTATACTTTATATGGTAATACTATATAACGTTATACGTTATAACGTATCACTATATAACGTTATACGTTATATGGTAATACTATATAACAATATACGTTATTACGTAATAGTATATATCGTTTTACGTTATGTGGTAATGCTATATAACGTTATACGTTATAACGTAACACTATATAACGTTATATGTTATATGGTAATAGTATATATCGTTATACGTTATAACGTAACAATATATAACGTTATACGTTATATGGTAATACTATATATCGTTATACGTTATAACGTAACAATATATAACGTTATACGTTATATGGTAATACTATATAACGATATACGTTATTACGTAATAGTATATATCGTTTTACCTTATATGGTAATGCTATATAACGTTATACGTTATAACGTAACACTATATAACGTTATACGTTATATGGTAATAGTATATATCGTTATACGTTATAACGTAACAATATATAACGTTATACGTTATATGGTAATACTATATATCGTTATACGTTATAACGTAACAATATATAACGTTATACGTTATATGGTAATACTATATAACGATATACGTTATTACGTAATAGTATATATCGTTATACGTTATAACGTAATACTATATAACGTTATACGTTATTACGTAATAGTATATATCGTTTTACCTTATATGGTAATGCTATATAACGTTATACGTTATAACGTAACACTATATAACGTTATACGTTATATGGTAATAGTATATATCGTTATACGTTATAACGTAACAGTATATAACGTTATACGTTATATGGTAATACTATATAACGATATACGTTATTACGTAATAGTATATATCGTTATACGTTATAACGTAACACTATATATCGTTTTACGATATATGGTAATGCTATATAACGTTATACGTTATAACGTAACACTATATAACGTTATACGTTATATGGTAATAGTATATATCGTTATACGTTATAACGTAACAATATATAACGTTATACGTTAAATGGTAATGCTATATAACGATATACGTTATTACGTAATAGTATATATCGTTATACGTTATAACGTAACACTATATAACGTTATACGTTATATGGTAATTCTATATAACGTTATACGTTATTACGTAATAGTATATATCGTTTTACCTTATATGGTAATGCTATATAACGTTATACGTTATATGGTAATAGTATATATCGTTATACGTCATAACGTAACAATATATAACGTTATACGTTATATGGTAATACTATATAACGATATACGATATTACGTAATAGTATATATCGTTATACGTTATTACGTAATAGTATATAATGTTATACTTTATATGGTAATACTATATAACGTTATACGTTATAACGTATCACTATATAACGTTATACGTTATATGGTAATACTATATAACAATATACGTTATTACGTAATAGTATATATCGTTTTACGTTATATGGTAATGCTATATAACGTTATACGTTATAACGTAACACTATATAACGTTATACGTTATTACGTAATAGTATATATCGTTTCACCTTATATGGTAATGCTATATAACGTTATACGTTATAACGTAAAACTATATAACGTTATACGTTATATGGTAATACTATATATGGTTATACGTTATAACGTAACAATATATAACGTTATACGTTATATGGTAATGCTATATAACGATATACGTTATTACGTAATGGTATATATCGTTATACGTTATTACGTAATAGTATATATCGTTATACGTTATAACGTAACAATATATAACGTTATACGTTATATGGTAATACTATATATGGTTATACGTTATAACGTAACAATATATAACGTTATACGTTATATGGTAATACTATATAACAATATACGTTATTACGTAATAGTATATATCGTTTTACGTTATATGGTAATGCTATATAACGTTATACGTTATAACGTAACACTATATAACGTTATACGTTATTACGTAATAGTATATATCGTTTTACCTTATATGGTAATGCTATATAACGTTATACGTTATAACGTAAAACTATATAACGTTATACGTTATAACGTAAAACTATATAACGTTATACGTTATATGGTAATAGTATATATCGTTATACGTTATAACGTAACAATATATAACGTTATACGTTAAATGGTAATGCTATATAACGATATACGTTATTACGTAATAGTATATATCGTTATACGTTATAACGTATCACTATATAACGTTATACGTTATATGGTAATACTATATAACAATATACGTTATTACGTAATAGTATATATCGTTTTACGTTATATGGTAATGCTATATAACGTTATACGTTATAACGTAACACTATATAACGTTATACGTTATTACGTAATAGTATATATCGTTTTACCTTATATGGTAATGCTATATAACGTTATACGTTATAACGTAAAACTATATAACGTTATACGTTATATGGTAATACTATATATGGTTATACGTTATAACGTAACAATATATAACGTTATACGTTATATGGTAATGCTATATAACGATATACGTGATTACGTAATGGTATATATCGTTATACGTTATTACGTAATAGTATATATCGTTATACGTTATAACGTAACAATATATAACGTTATACGTTATATGGTAATACTATATTACGATATACGTTATTACGTAATAGTATATATCGTTATACGTTATAACGTAACACTATATATCGTTTTACGATATATGGTAATGCTACGTAACGTTATACGTTATAACGTAACACTATATAACGTTATACGTTATATGGTAATACTATATATCGTTATATGTTATAACGTAACAATATATAACGTTATACGTTTTATGGTAATAGTATATATCGTTATACGTTATAACGTAACAATATATAACGTTATACGTTATATGGTAATACTATATAACGTTATACGTTATTGCGTAATAGTATATATCGTTTTACATTATATGGTAATGCTATATAACGATATACGTTATAACGTAACACTATATAACGTTATACGTTACATGGTAATAGTATATATCGTTATACGTTATAACGTAACAATATATAACGTTATACGTTATATGGTAATAGTATATATCGTTATACGTTATAACGTAACAATATATAACGTTATACGTTATATGGTAATACTATATAACAATATACGTTATTACGTAATAGTATATATCGTTTTACGTTATATGGTAATACTATATATCGTTATACGTTATAACGTAACAATATATAACGTTATACGTTATATGGAAATACTATATAACGATATACGTAATTACGTAATAGTATATATCGTTATACGTTATAACGTAACACTATATAACGTTATACGTTATATGGTAATACTATATAACGATATACGTTATTACGTAATAGTATATATCGTTATACGTTATTACGTAATAGTATATAATGTTATACTTTATATGGTAAAACTATATAACGTTATACGATATAACGTATCACCATATAACGTTATACGTTATACGGTAATACTATATAACAATATACGTTATTACGTAATAGTATATATCGTTTTACGTTATATGGTAATACTTTATATCGTTATACATTAACGTAACAATATATAACGTTATACGTTATATGGAAATACTATATAACGATATACGTTATTACGTAATAGTATATATCGTTATACGTTATAACGTAACACTATATAACGTTATACGTTATATGGTAATAGTATATACCGTTATACGCTATAACGTAACACTATATAACGTTATACGTTATATGGTAATACTGTATATCGTTATACGTTATAACGTAACAATATATAACGTTATACGTTATATGGTAATACTATATAACGATATACGTTATTACGTAATAGTATATATCGTTATACGTTATAACGTAACACTATATAACGTTATACGTTATACGTTATATGGTAATTCTATATAACGTTATACGTTATTACGTAATAGTATATATCGTTTTACATTATATGGTAATGCTATATGACGTTATACGTTATAACGTAACACTATATAACGTTATACGTTATATGGTAACAGTATATATCGTTATACGTTATAACGTAACAATATATAACGTTATACGTTATATGGTAATACTATATATCGTTATACGTTATAACATAACAATATATAACGTTATACGTTATATGGTAATAGTATATATCGTTATACGTTATAACGTAACAATATATAACGTTATACGTTATATGGTAATAGTATATATCGTTTTACGTTATATGGTAATGCTATATAACGTTATACGTTATAACGTAACACCATATAACGTTATACGTTATTACGTAATAGTATATATCGTTTTACCTTATATGGTAATGCTATATAACGATATACGTTATAACGTAACACTATATAACGTTATACGTTACATGGTAATAGTATATATCGTTATACGTTATAACGTAAATATATATACCGTTATACGTTATATGGTAATAGTATATACCGTTATACGTTATATGGTAATACTATATAACGTTATACGTTATATGGTAACAGTATATATCGTTATAACGTAACAATATATAACGTTATTTACTTTATATGGTAATGCTATATGACGTTATACGTTATAACGTAACACTATATAACGTTATACGTTATATGGTAACAGTATATATCGTTATACGTTATAACGTAACAATATATAACGTTATACGTTATATGGTAATACTATATATCGTTATACGTTATAACGTAACAATATATAACGTTATACGTTATAACGTAACAATATATAACGTTATACGTTATATGGTAATACTATATAACGATATACGTTATTAAGTAATAGTATATATCGTTATACGTTATAACGTAATACTATATAACGTTATACGTTACTACGTAATAGTATATATCGTTTTACCTTATATGGTAATGCTATATAACGTTATACGTTATAACGTAACACTATATAACGTTATACGTTATATGGTAATAGTATATATCGTTATACGTTATAACTTAACAATATATAACGTTATACGTTATATGGTAATACTATATAACGTTATACGTTATTGCGTAATAGTATATATCGTTTTACCTTATATGGTTATGCTATTGTCACGTCCCGCGTTCCGCACGTGACGCCACGAACCAATAACTTATGAATAATTAAACGCGACCAATAATAATAAATTAACTAATAACCAACCAATCAAAATAAAAAGAATTATACGACAGACAATCAAAATGAAATAAATGAATCAATAAGAAGAAACACTACAACCAATCAGCAATGACATATAAAATACAAATAAAATGAAATAATTAAATGAACCAATAAATAAAACAAACCGCGATTCAAATGTATGAGATTTCTCTGCGAAAACACATGTATATACACACACGTGTATGCATATCTGTGTGTGTGACCCACTTCGTGAATCTGAATAATTGGTAATCTAATAAAATATAAAAGAAATAAAATATACTACATTACACCAGCATTCTAATAAAAGTGAAAATTGTATACAAGATTACTCTGCGACACACACATATATAGATATACACATGCGTACGCGTATCTTTGGGAAAAATTCATAATATATATATATATATATATATATATATATATGTATACGTTATTAAACCATTAAAACGCAAAGAAATAAATATATAGATTTACATTTCTACAAACCTAGAGAATTATATACGAAATCCACATTATGGAATATTCAACCAATTAACGATCCGAGAAACAATGAGAATAACAATACGCGCACATATACATATGCATATATATATTTTACATAATGGAAAATTACATTGTGAAATGTATATATATATATACACATATTATTATATCGAACAACTACTCATCTAATATACAAAACCACCTTGTAAAAATTACATTACTGAACATTCAACTAAACCAACTGAAGATTTAGTATAATAATATATAATAATATAATAATATATATATATACATAGATATGTGAAATAGCGTTGTATATAACCGGAAACAATACAAATGTCACACGACTTCTTCAACAATTTCGACTCTTCGTTCCTGCCGACAACACCTCACACGATGACTGCGTCTTCTAGGGCCACTTACGGATTCTTTACAATTCTTCTTCTTCTTGCACTGAAATATCATATGCAGTGAATAAAACACGACAGAAGCAGGATGAACTAAATAAAAGAAATCATAACAAGATACACACCGAGACAGTCCGCATGGGAACCTCTGACAAAGATACCTCCGTATCTATCATTAAACGCATAATAATCAAGACGCACAAACCTCATTTGGAAGTCGACACCACTCACAGCGTGCCAATGCAAGGGAGGAAAACGAATGAAATTGTATTTCGTGAAGACGTTTCACCACTTTCCATAGATCAGAAACTGGAGCTACACAACTAATAACCCAATAACAAGAAAGTAATATAAAATATACACGATTTAATATATAGCAAATATGGACATATAAATCTACAAGGAGCAAAATATATCTCATATTGTCAAATAAAACCAAATTGTCAAAAGATCATCAGGACACGACGCCAACGAAGGTGCCACTGTGCCTATTTGGATGGAAAACCGCCACTTCAGCATCATCCCTCGCACATATTCACACACGCACGTCGATCACGTCATCTCGTACCATTCACATATCTTCTTCCTCTTGCGCTAAAACAAATTCACAAGTTTAAGGAAACAAACAACATGCGAAACGAGATAGAATACTAAAAACACATACTCACACAGTTCGCACAGGCGCGGACGCTTTTGTGTCCATCACTCAACATAACCTGTAATCATCAAAATCCACGTTCTCTCATGGAAACTCTAAAAACCTGCAGCATTGCGATTCCCACCGGAACGAACTGTCACGTGACTGTCATCCCATTGGGGATGTCATTATAAAAAAGCGTAGCGACACAATTCAAATCAGAGTAATTGTTAGCGGGTCAGTTGAATAAAGGAATAGAAGGGAGTAATTGTTAGCGGGTCAGTTGAATAAAGGAATAGAAGAGAGTAATTGTTAGCGTTCGGGAGAATTTAGCGAAAAATAAAGAAGAGTCAGATTAATTGTTAGCGTTAGCGTTAGCGATTAATTGTTAGTGGTTCAGTTAGAACAATCAGAGTGATTGTGAAAAGAGAGTAACTGCCATTAGTTGGTTCAGTTAGAATATAGTCAGAGAAATTGTTAGCGTTCGGGAGAATTTAACGAAATTAAAGAAGAGTAATTCAGTTAGAATAAAGAAATAGGATAGAGCAATTGTGATTAGTTGGTTCAGGAGAATTTAGCGAAAATAAGGAGAGTAATTGTTAGCGGGTCAGTTGAATAAAGGAATAGAAGAGAGTAATTGTTAGCGTTCGGGAGAATTTAGCGAAAAATAAACAAGAGTCAGATTAATTGTTAGCGTTAGCGTTAGCGATTAATTGTTAGTGGTTCAGTTAGAACAATCAGAGTAATTGTGAAAAGAGAGTAACTGCCATTAATTGGTTCAGTTAGAATATAGTCAGAGAAATTGTTAGCGTTCGGGAGAATTTAACGAAATTAAAGAAGAGTAATTCAGTTAGAATAAAGAAATAGGATAGAGCAATTGTGATTAGTTGGTTCAGGAGAATTTAGCGAAAATAAGGAGAGTAATTGTTAGTCGTTCAATTGAATTTGAGTGAGTCTGATATCAGTTCGTTCAGTTGATTTAATTAGAATTTAAGTTAGGATTAGAGAATAATTGTTCGTTCCAGTTCGAGTTTAAGAATTACGAGATATAAATGTTATTAGTCAGTTCGAATTATAAAATAATTGTTATTAGTCAGTTAGAATCAAAACAATAGTTGGCTCAAGTTTTTGTGTTAGAATTTCGAATTGTTAAACACGTCCGGACACACTGTTGTTTACACTGTTCAAATTAAATAAAGATTAAAACGAAAAATTATAGAAGTGTCGATCTTTGTAAAACCGGAATCACCCCAGCGGCCTGCCCGTTCATCAGCGGAGACCAACGTCAGGTGAGTTAACTTTAATTATTATTAATAATTAATAATTAAAATAATAAATAATATCAATGATTAGTATAATTCGTCATTAATTCCGCCTGTAATAATTATTTATAATATAATTGTTTATTCCAAACAATCCTCTCCCGTGCTAGTATTCCTGCGCATAGCAGGTTAGCCGAAACGTGGAGATTGTTGACCAGTGGCCTAAACTCCGATCAACGCTACATAATCTAACAAGAAATATCTAATTGAAACAGTCCTTAGACTGTTTCTGGTGGCAGCGACTACTACATTGTTTAAAATTTCAAAATTTGGATAGCGAAACGTAACACTATATAACGATATACGTTATAACGTAACACTATATAACGTTATACGTTATATGGTAACAGTATATATCGTTATACGTTATAACGTAACAATATATAACGTTATACGTTATATGGTAATACTATATATCGTTATACGTTATAACGTAACAATATATAACGTTATACGTTATATGGTAATACTATATAACGATATACGTTATTACGTAATAGTATATATCGTTATACGTTATAACGTAATACTATATAACGTTATACGTTATTACGTAATAGTATATATCGTTTTACCTTATATGGTAATGCTATATAACGTTATACGTTATATGGTAATAGTATATATCGTTATACGTTATAACGTAACAATATATAACGTTACACGTTATATGGTAATAGTACATATCGTTATACGTTATAACGTAACAATATATAACGTTATACGTTATATGGTAATACTATATAACGATATACGATATTACGTAATAGTATATCGTTATACGTTATAACGTAATACTATATAACGTTATACGTTATTACGTAATAGTATATATCGCTTTACCTTATATGGTAATGCTATATAACGTTATACGTTATATGGTAATAGTATATATCGTTATACGTTATAACGTAACAATATATAACGTTTTACGATATATGGTTATAGTACATATCGTTATACGTTATAACGTAACAATATATAACGTTATACGTTATATGGTAATACTATATAACGATATACGATATTACGTAATAGTATATATCGTTTTACTTTATATGGTAATGCTATATGACGTTATACGTTATAACGTAACACTATATAACGTTATACGTTATATGGTAACAGTATATATCGTTATACGTTATAACGTAACAATATATAACGTTATTTACTTTATATGGTAATGCTATATGACGTTATACGTTATAACGTAACACTATATAACGTTATACGTTATATGGTAACAGTATATATCGTTATACGTTATAACGTAACAATATATAACGTTATACGTTATATGGTAATACTATATATCGTTATACGTTATAACGTAACAATATATAACGTTATACGTTATAACGTAACAATATATAACGTTATACGTTATATGGTAATACTATATAACGATATACGTTATTAAGTAATAGTATATATCGTTATACGTTATAACGTAATACTATATAACGTTATACGTTACTACGTAATAGTATATATCGTTTTACCTTATATGGTAATGCTATATAACGTTATACGTTATAACGTAACACTATATAACGTTATACGTTATATGGTAATAGTATATATCGTTATACGTTATAACTTAACAATATATAACGTTATACGTTATATGGTAATACTATATAACGTTATACGTTATTGCGTAATAGTATATATCGTTTTACCTTATATGGTTATGCTATTGTCACGTCCCGCGTTCCGCACGTGACGCCACGAACCAATAACTTATGAATAATTAAACGCGACCAATAATAATAAATTAACTAATAACCAACCAATCAAAATAAAAAGAATTATACGACAGACAATCAAAATGAAATAAATGAATCAATAAGAAGAAACACTACAACCAATCAGCAATGACATATAAAATACAAATAAAATGAAATAATTAAATGAACCAATAAATAAAACAAACCGCGATTCAAATGTATGAGATTTCTCTGCGAAAACACATGTATATACACACACGTGTATGCATATCTGTGTGTGTGACCCACTTCGTGAATCTGAATAATTGGTAATCTAATAAAATATAAAAGAAATAAAATATACTACATTACACCAGCATTCTAATAAAAGTGAAAATTGTATACAAGATTACTCTGCGACACACACATATATAGATATACACATGCGTACGCGTATCTTTGGGAAAAATTCATAATATATATATATATATATATATATATATATGTATACGTTATTAAACCATTAAAACGCAAAGAAATAAATATATAGATTTACATTTCTACAAACCTAGAGAATTATATACGAAATCCACATTATGGAATATTCAACCAATTAACGATCCGAGAAACAATGAGAATAACAATACGCGCACATATACATATGCATATATATATTTTACATAATGGAAAATTACATTGTGAAATGTATATATATATATACACATATTATTATATCGAACAACTACTCATCTAATATACAAAACCACCTTGTAAAAATTACATTACTGAACATTCAACTAAACCAACTGAAGATTTAGTATAATAATATATAATAATATAATAATATATATATATACATAGATATGTGAAATAGCGTTGTATATAACCGGAAACAATACAAATGTCACACGACTTCTTCAACAACTTCGACTCTTCGTTCCTGCCGACAACACCTCACACGATGACTGCGTCTTCTAGGGCCACTTACGGATTCTTTACAATTCTTCTTCTTCTTGCACTGAAATATCATATGCAGTGAATAAAACACGACAGAAGCAGGATGAACTAAATAAAAGAAATCATAACAAGATACACACCGAGACAGTCCGCATGGGAACCTCTGACAAAGATACCTCCGTATCTATCATTAAACGCATAATAATCAAGACGCACAAACCTCATTTGGAAGTCGACACCACTCACAGCGTGCCAATGCAAGGGAGGAAAACGAATGAAATTGTATTTCGTGAAGACGTTTCACCACTTTCCATAGATCAGAAACTGGAGCTACACAACTAATAACCCAATAACAAGAAAGTAATATAAAATATACACGATTTAATATATAGCAAATATGGACATATAAATCTACAAGGAGCAAAATATATCTCATATTGTCAAATAAAACCAAATTGTCAAAAGATCATCAGGACACGACGCCAACGAAGGTGCCACTGTGCCTATTTGGATGGAAAACCGCCACTTCAGCATCATCCCTCGCACATATTCACACACGCACGTCGATCACGTCATCTCGTACCATTCACATATCTTCTTCCTCTTGCGCTAAAACAAATTCACAAGTTTAAGGAAACAAACAACATGCGAAACGAGATAGAATACTAAAAACACATACTCACACAGTTCGCACAGGCGCGGACGCTTTTGTGTCCATCACTCAACATAACCTGTAATCATCAAAATCCACGTTCTCTCATGGAAACTCTAAAAACCTGCAGCATTGCGATTCCCACCGGAACGAACTGTCACGTGACTGTCATCCCATTGGGGATGTCATTATAAAAAGCGTAGCGACACAATTCAAATCAGAGTAATTGTTAGCGGGTCAGTTGAATAAAGGAATAGAAGGGAGTAATTGTTAGCGGGTCAGTTGAATAAAGGAATAGAAGAGAGTAATTGTTAGCGTTCGGGAGAATTTAGCGAAAAATAAAGAAGAGTCAGATTAATTGTTAGCGTTAGCGTTAGCGATTAATTGTTAGTGGTTCAGTTAGAACAATCAGAGTGATTGTGAAAAGAGAGTAACTGCCATTAGTTGGTTCAGTTAGAATATAGTCAGAGAAATTGTTAGCGTTCGGGAGAATTTAACGAAATTAAAGAAGAGTAATTCAGTTAGAATAAAGAAATAGGATAGAGCAATTGTGATTAGTTGGTTCAGGAGAATTTAGCGAAAATAAGGAGAGTAATTGTTAGCGGGTCAGTTGAATAAAGGAATAGAAGAGAGTAATTGTTAGCGTTCGGGAGAATTTAGCGAAAAATAAACAAGAGTCAGATTAATTGTTAGCGTTAGCGTTAGCGATTAATTGTTAGTGGTTCAGTTAGAACAATCAGAGTAATTGTGAAAAGAGAGTAACTGCCATTAATTGGTTCAGTTAGAATATAGTCAGAGAAATTGTTAGCGTTCGGGAGAATTTAACGAAATTAAAGAAGAGTAATTCAGTTAGAATAAAGAAATAGGATAGAGCAATTGTGATTAGTTGGTTCAGGAGAATTTAGCGAAAATAAGGAGAGTAATTGTTAGTCGTTCAATTGAATTTGAGTGAGTCTGATATCAGTTCGTTCAGTTGATTTAATTAGAATTTAAGTTAGGATTAGAGAATAATTGTTCGTTCCAGTTCGAGTTTAAGAATTACGAGATATAAATGTTATTAGTCAGTTCGAATTATAAAATAATTGTTATTAGTCAGTTAGAATCAAAACAATAGTTGGCTCAAGTTTTTGTGTTAGAATTTCGAATTGTTAAACACGTCCGGACACACTGTTGTTTACACTGTTCAAATTAAATAAAGATTAAAACGAAAAATTATAGAAGTGTCGATCTTTGTAAAACCGGAATCACCCCAGCGGCCTGCCCGTTCATCAGCGGAGACCAACGTCAGGTGAGTTAACTTTAATTATTATTAATAATTAATAATTAAAATAATAAATAATATCAATGATTAGTATAATTCGTCATTAATTCCGCCTGTAATAATTATTTATAATATAATTGTTTATTCCAAACAATCCTCTCCCGTGCTAGTATTCCTGCGCATAGCAGGTTAGCCGAAACGTGGAGATTGTTGACCAGTGGCCTAAACTCCGATCAACGCTACATAATCTAACAAGAAATATCTAATTGAAACAGTCCTTAGACTGTTTCTGGTGGCAGCGACTACTACATTGTTTAAAATTTCAAAATTTGGATAGCGAAACGTAACACTATATAACGATATACGTTATAACGTAACACTATATAACGTTATACGTTATATGGTAACAGTATATATCGTTATACGTTATAACGTAACAATATATAACGTTATACGTTATATGGTAATACTATATATCGTTATACGTTATAACGTAACAATATATAACGTTATACGTTATATGGTAATACTATATAACGATATACGTTATTACGTAATAGTATATATCGTTATACGTTATAACGTAATACTATATAACGTTATACGTTATTACGTAATAGTATATATCGTTTTACCTTATATGGTAATGCTATATAACGTTATACGTTATATGGTAATAGTATATATCGTTATACGTTATAACGTAACAATATATAACGTTACACGTTATATGGTAATAGTACATATCGTTATACGTTATAACGTAACAATATATAACGTTATACGTTATATGGTAATACTATATAACGATATACGATATTACGTAATAGTATATATCGTTATACGTTATAACGTAATACTATATAACGTTATACGTTATTACGTAATAGTATATATCGCTTTACCTTATATGGTAATGCTATATAACGTTATACGTTATATGGTAATAGTATATATCGTTATACGTTATAACGTAACAATATATAACGTTTTACGATATATGGTTATAGTACATATCGTTATACGTTATAACGTAACAATATATAACGTTATACGTTATATGGTAATACTATATAACGATATACGATATTACGTAATAGTATATATCGTTTTACTTTATATGGTAATGCTATATGACGTTATACGTTATAACGTAACACTATATAACGTTATACGTTATATGGTAACAGTATATATCGTTATACGTTATAACGTAACAATATATAACGTTATTTACTTTATATGGTAATGCTATATGACGTTATACGTTATAACGTAACACTATATAACGTTATACGTTATATGGTAACAGTATATATCGTTATACGTTATAACGTAACAATATATAACGTTATACGTTATATGGTAATACTATATATCGTTATACGTTATAACGTAACAATATATAACGTTATACGTTATAACGTAACAATATATAACGTTATACGTTATATGGTAATACTATATAACGATATACGTTATTACGTAATAGTATATATCGTTATACGTTATAACGTAATACTATATAACGTTATACGTTACTACGTAATAGTATATATCGTTTTACCTTATATGGTAATGCTATATAACGTTATACGTTATATCGTAACACTATATAACGTTATACGTTATATGGTAATAGTATATATCGTTATACGTTATAACGTAACAATATATAACGTTATACGTTATATGGTAATACTATATAACGTTATACGTTATTGCGTAATAGTATATATCGTTTTACCTTATATGGTTATGCTATATAACGATATACGTTATAACGTAACACTATATAACGTTATACGTTATATGGTAACAGTATATATCGTTATACGTTATAACGTAACAATATATAACGTTATACGTTATATGGTAATACTATATACCGTTATACGTTATAACGTAACACTATATAACGTTATGCGTTATATGGTAATAGTATATATCGTTATACGTTATAACGTAACAATATATAACGTTATACGTTATATGGTAATACTATATATCGTTATACGTTATAACGTAACAATATATAACGTTATACGTTATATGGTAATACTATATAACGATATACGTTATTACGTAATAGTATATATCGTTATACGTTATAACGTAATACTATATAACGTTATACGTTATTACGTAATAGTATATATCGTTTTACCTTATATGGTAATGCTATATAACGTTATACGTTATAGCGTAACACTACATAACGTTATACGTTATATGGTAATAGTATATATCGTTATACGTTATAACGTAACAATATATAACGTTATGCGTTATATGGTAATACTATATAACGATATACGTTATTACGTAATAGTATATATCGTTATACGTTATAACGTAACAATATATAACGTTATACGTTATATGGTAATGCTATATAACGATATACGTTATTACGTAATAGTATATATCGTTATACGTTATAACGTAACACTATATATCGTTTTACGATATATGGTAATGCTACGTAACGTTATACGTTATAACGTAACACTATATAACGTTATACGTTATATGGTAATACTATATAACGATATACGTTATTACGTAATAGTATATATCGTTATACGTTATAACGTAACACTATATATCGTTTTACGATATATGGTAATGCTACGTAACGTTATACGTTATAACGTAACACTATATAACGTTATACGTTATATGGTAATACTATATAACGATATACGTTATTACGTAATAGTATATATCGTTATACGTTATAACGTAACACTATATATCGTTTTACGATATATGGTAATGCTACGTAACGTTATACGTTATAACGTAACACTATATAACGTTATACGTTATATGGTAATACTATATAACGATATACGCTATTACGTAATAGTATATATCGTTATACGTTATTACGTAATAGTATATATCGTTATACGTTATAACGTAACAATATATAACGTTATACGTTATATGGTAATACTATATAACGATATACGTTATTACGTAATAGTATATATCGCTATACGTTATAACGTAACACTATATATCGTTTTACGATATATGGTAATGCTACGTAACGTTATACGTTATAACGTAACACTATATAACGTTATACGTTATATGGTAATACTATATATCGTTATATGTTATAACGTAACAATATATAACGTTATACGTTTTATGGTAATAGTATATATCGTTATACGTTATAACGTAACAATATATAACGTTATACGTTATATGGTAATACTATATAACGATTTACGTTATTACGTAATAGTATATATCGTTATACGTTATAACGTAACACTATATAACGTTATACGTTATATGGTAATTCTATATAACGTTATAGGTTATTACGTAATAGTATATATCGTTTTACGTTATATGGTAATGCTATATAACTTTATACGTTATAACGTAACACTATATATACGTTATACGTTATACGTTACATGGTAATAGTATATATCGTTATACGTTATAACGTAACAATATATAACGTTATACGTTATATGGTAATAGTATATATCGTTATACGTTATAACGTAACAATATATAACGTTATACGTTATATGGTAATACTATATAACGATATACGATAATACTTAATAGTATATATCGTTATACGTTATTACGTAATAGTATATAATGTTATACTTTATATGGTAATACTATATAACGTTATACGTTATAACGTATCACTATATAACGTTATACGTTATATGGTAATACTATATAACAATATACGTTATTACGTAATAGTATATATCGTTTTACGTTATGTGGTAATGCTATATAACGTTATACGTTATAACGTAACACTATATAACGTTATATGTTATATGGTAACAGTATATATCGTTATACGTTATAACGTAACAATATATAACGTTATACGTTATATGGTAATACTATATAACAATATACGTTATTACGTAATAGTATATATCGTTTTACGTTATGTGGTAATGCTATATAACGTTATACGTTATAACGTAACACTATATAACGTTATATGTTATATGGTAACAGTATATATCGTTATACGTTATAACGTAACAATATATAACGTTATACGTTATATGGTAATACTATATAACGATATACGTTATTACGTAATAGTATATATCGTTTTACCTTATATGGTAATGCTATATAACGTTATACGTTATAACGTAACACTATATAACGTTATACGTTATATGGTAATAGTATATATCGTTATACGTTATAACGTAACAATATATAACGTTATACGTTATATGGTAATACTATATATCGTTATACGTTATAACGTAACAATATATAACGTTATACGTTATATGGTAATACTATATAACGATATACGTTATTACGTAATAGTATATATCGTTATACGTTATAACGTAATACTATATAACGTTATACGTTATTACGTAATAGTATATATCGTTTTACCTTATATGGTAATGCTATATAACGTTATACGTTATAACGTAACACTATATAACGTTATACGTTATATGGTAATAGTATATATCGTTATACGTTATAACGTAACAATATATAACGTTATACGTTATATGGTAATGCTATATAACGATATACGTTATTACGTAATAGTATATATCGTTATACGTTATAACGTAACACTATATATCGTTTTACGATATATGGTAATGCTACGTAACGTTATACGTTATAACGTAACACTATATAACGTTATACGTTATATGGTAATACTATATAACGATATACGTTATTACGTAATAGTATATATCGTTATACGTTATAACGTAACACTATATAACGTTATACGTTATATGGTAATTCTATATAACGTTATACGTTATTACGTAATAGTATATATCGTTTTACCTTATATGGTAATGCTATATAACGCTATACGTTATATGGTAATAGTATATATCGTTATACGTCATAACGTAACAATATATAACGTTCTACGTTATATGGTAATACTATATAACGATATACGATATTACGTAATAGTATATATCGTTATACGTTATTACGTAATAGTATATAATGTTATACTTTATATGGTAATACTATATAACGTTATACGTTATAACGTATCACTATATAACGTTATACGTTATATGGTAATACTATATAACAATATACGTTATTACGTAATAGTATATATCGTTTTACGTTATATGGTAATGCTACATAACGTTATACGTTATAACGTAACACTATATAACGTTATACGTTATTACGTAATAGTATATATCGTTTCACCTTATATGGTAATGCTATATAACGTTATACGTTATAACGTAAAACTGTATAACGTTATACGTTATATGGTAATACTATATATGGTTATACGTTATAACGTAACAATATATAACGTTATACGTTATATGGTAATGCTATATAACGATATACGTTATTACGTAATGGTATATATCGTTATACGTTATTACGTAATAGTATATATCGTTATACGTTATAACGTAACAATATATAACGTTATACGTTATATGGTAATACTATATATGGTTATACGTTATAACGTAACAATATATAACGTTATACGTTATATGGTAATACTATATAACAATATACGTTATTACGTAATAGTATATATCGTTTTACGTTATATGGTAATGCTATATAACGTTATACGTTATAACGTAACACTATATAACGTTATACGTTATTACGTAATAGTATATATCGTTTTACCTTATATGGTAATGCTATATAACGTTATACGTTATAACGTAAAACTATATAACGTTATACGTTATATGGTAATAGTATATATCGTTATACGTTATAACGTAACAATATATAACGTTATACGTTAAATGGTAATGCTATATAACGATATACGTTATTACGTAATAGTATATATCGTTATACGTTATAACGTATCACTATATAACGTTATACGTTATATGGTAATACTATATAACAATATACGTTATTACGTAATAGTATATATCGTTTTACGTTATATGGTAATGCTATATAACGTTATACGTTATAACGTAACACTATATAACGTTATACGTTATTACGTAATAGTATATATCGTTTTACCTTATATGGTAATGCTATATAACGTTATACGTTATAACGTAAAACTATATAACGTTATACGTTATATGGTAATACTCTATATGGTTATACGTTATAACGTAACAATATATAACGTTATACGTTATATGGTAATGCTATATAACGATATACGTGATTACGTAATGGTATATATCGTTATACGTTATTACGTAATAGTATATATCGTTATACGTTATAACGTAACAATATATAACGTTATACGTTATATGGTAATACTATATTACGATATACGTTATTACGTAATAGTATATATCGTTATACGTTATAACGTAACACTATATATCGTTTTACGATATATGGTAATGCTACGTAACGTTATACGTTATAACGTAACACTATATAACGTTATACGTTATATGGTAATACTATATATCGTTATATGTTATAACGTAACAATATATAACGTTATACGTTTTATGGTAATAGTATATATCGTTATACGCTATAACGTAACAATATATAACGTTATACGTTATATGGTAATACTATATAACGTTATACGTTATTGCGTAATAGTATATATCGTTTTACATTATATGGTAATGCTATATAACGATATACGTTATAACGTAACACTATATAACGTTATACGTTACATGGTAATAGTATATATCGTTATACGTTATAACGTAACAATATATAACGTTATACGTTATATGGTAATAGTATATATCGTTATACGTTATAACGTAACAATATATAACGTTATACGTTATATGGTAATACTATATAACAATATACGTTATTACGTAATAGTATATATCGTTTTACGTTATATGGTAATACTATATATCGTTATACGTTATAACGTAACAATATATAACGTTATACGTTATATGGAAATACTATATAACGATATACGTAATTACGTAATAGTATATATCGTTATACGTTATAACGTAACACTATATAACGTTATACGTTATATGGTAATACTATATAACGATATACGTTATTACGTAATAGTATATATCGTTATACGTTATTACGTAATAGTATATAATGTTATACTTTATATGGTAAAACTATATAACGTTATACGATATAACGTATCACCATATAACGTTATACGTTATACGGTAATACTATATAACAATATACGTTATTACGTAATAGTATATATCGTTTTACGTTATATGGTAATACTTTATATCGTTATACATTAACGTAACAATATATAACGTTATACGTTATATGGAAATACTATATAACGATATACGTTATTACGTAATAGTATATATCGTTATACGTTATAACGTAACACTATATAACGTTATACGTTATATGGTAATAGTATATACCGTTATACGCTATAACGTAACACTATATAACGTTATACGTTATATGGTAATACTGTATATCGTTATACGTTATAACGTAACAATATATAACGTTATACGTTATATGGTTATACTATATAACGATATACGTTATTACGTAATAGTATATATCGTTATACGTTATAACGTAACACTATATAACGTTATACGTTATACGTTATATGGTAATTCTATATAACGTTATACGTTATTACGTAATAGTATATATCGTTTTACATTATATGGTAATGCTATATGACGTTATACGTTATAACGTAACACTATATAACGTTATACGTTATATGGTAACAGTATATATCGTTATACGTTATAACGTAACAATATATAACGTTATACGTTATATGGTAATACTATATATCGTTATACGTTGTAACATAACAATATATAACGTTATACGTTATATGGTAATAGTATATATCGTTATACGTTATAACGTAACAATATATAACGTTATACGTTATATGGTAATAGTATATATCGTTTTACGTTATATGGTAATGCTATATAACGTTATACGTTATAACGTAACACCATATAACGTTATACGTTATTACGTAATAGTATATATCGTTTTACCTTATATGGTAATGCTATATAACGATATACGTTATAACGTAACACTATATAACGCTATACGTTACATGGTAATAGTATATATCGTTATACGTTATAACGTAAATATATATACCGTTATACGTTATATGGTAATAGTATATACCGTTATACGTTATATGGTAATACTATATAACGTTATACGTTATATGGTAACAGTATATATCGTTATACGTTATAACGTAACAATATATAACGTTATTTACTTTATATGGTAATGCTATATGACGTTATACGTTATAACGTAACACTATATAACGTTATACGTTATATGGTAACAGTATATATCGTTATACGTTATAACGTAACAATATATAACGTTATACGTTATATGGTAATACTATATATCGTTATACGTTATAACGTAACAATATATAACGTTATACGTTATATGGTAATACTATATAACGATATACGTTATTAAGTAATAGTATATATCGTTATACGTTATAACGTAATACTATATAACGTTATACGTTACTACGTAATAGTATATATCGTTTTACCTTATATGGTAATGCTATATAACGTTATACGTTATAACGTAACACTATATAACGTTATACGTTATATGGTAATAGTATATATCGTTATACGTTATAACGTAACAATATATAACGTTATACGTTATATGGTAATACTATATAACGTTATACGTTACTACGTAATAGTATATATCGTTTTACCTTATATGGTAATGCTATATAACGTTATACGTTATAACGTAACACTATATAATGTTATACTTTATATGGTAATACTATATAACGTTATACGTTATAACGTATCACTATATAACGTTATACGTTATATGGTAATACTATATAACAATATACGTTATTACGTAATAGTATATATCGTTTTACGTTATATGGTAATGCTATATAACGTTATACGTTATAACGTAACACTATATAACGTTATACGTTATTACGTAATAGTATATATCGTTTTACCTTATATGGTAATGCTATATAACGTTATACGTTATAACGTAAAACTATATAACGTTATACGTTATATGGTAATAGTATATATCGTTATACGTTATAACGTAACAATATATAACGTTATACGTTAAATGGTAATGCTATATAACGATATACGTTATTACGTAATAGTATATATCGTTATACGTTATAACGTATCACTATATAACGTTATACGTTATATGGTAATACTATATAACAATATACGTTATTACGTAATAGTATATATCGTTTTACGTTATATGGTAATGCTATATAACGTTATACGTTATAACGTAACACTATATAACGTTATACGTTATTACGTAATAGTATATATCGTTTTACCTTATATGGTAATGCTATATAACGTTTAACGTTATAACGTAAAACTATATAACGTTATACGTTAGATGGTAATACTATATATGGTTATACGTTATAGCGTAACAATATATAACGTTATACGTTATATGGTAATGCTATATAACGATATACGTGATTACGTAATGGTATATATCGTTATACGTTATTACGTAATAGTATATATCGTTATACGTTATAACGTAACAATATATAACGTTATACGTTATATGGTAATACTATATTACGATATACGTTATTACGTAATAGTATATATCGTTATACGTTATAACGTAACACTATATATCGTTTTACGATATATGGTAATGCTACGTAACGTTATACGTTATAACGTAACACTATATAACGTTATACTTTATATGGTAATACTATATATCGTTATATGTTATAACGTAACAATATATAACGTTATACGTTTTATGGTAATAGTATATATCGTTATACGTTATAACGTAACAATATATAACGTTATACGTTATCTGGTAATACTATATAACGTTATACGTTATTGCGTAATAGTATATATCGTTTTACATTATATGGTAATGCTATATAACGATATACGTTATAACGTAACACTATATAACGTTATACGTTACATGGTAATAGTATATATCGTTATACGTTATAACGTAACAATATATAACGTTATACGTTATATGGTAATAGTATATATCGTTATACGTTATAACGTAACAATATATAACGTTATACGTTATATGGTAATACTATATAACAATATACGTTATTACGTAATAGTATATATCGTTTTACGTTATATGGTAATACTATATATCGTTATACGTTATAACGTAACAATATATAACGTTATACGTTATATGGAAATACTATATAACGATATACGTAATTACGTAATAGTATATATCGTTATACGTTATAACGTAACACTATATAACGTTATACGTTATATGGTAATACTATATAACGATATACGTTATTACGTAATAGTATATATCGTTATACGTTATTACGTAATAGTATATAATGTTATACTTTATATGGTAAAACTATATAACGTTATACGATATAACGTATCACCATATAACGTTATACGTTATACGGTAATACTATATAACAATATACGTTATTACGTAATAGTATATATCGTTTTACGTTATATGGTAATACTTTATATCGTTATACATTAACGTAACAATATATAACGTTATACGTTATATGGAAATACTATATAACGATATACGTTATTACGTAATAGTATATATCGTTATACGTTATAACGTAACACTATATAACGTTATACGTTATATGGTAATAGTATATACCGTTATACGCTATAACGTAACACTATATAACGTTATACGTTATATGGTAATACTGTATATCGTTATACGTTATAACGTAACAATATATAACGTTATACGTTATATGGTAATACTATATAACGATATACGTTATTACGTAATAGTATATATCGTTATACGTTATAACGTAACACTATATAACGTTATACGTTATACGTTATATGGTAATTCTATATAACGTTATACGTTATTACGTAATAGTATATATCGTTTTACCTTATATGGTAATGCTATATAACGATATACGTTATAACGTAACACTATATAACGTTATACGTTACATGGTAATAGTATATATCGTTATACGTTATAACGTAACAATATATAACGTTATACGTTAAATGGTAATGCTATATAACGATATACGTTATTACGTAATAGTATATATCGTTATACGTTATAACGTAACAATATATAACGTTATACGTTATATGGTAATACTATATAACGTTATACGTTATTGCGTAATAGTATATATCGTTTTACCTTATATGGTTATGCTATATAACGATATACGTTATAACGTAACACTATATAACGTTATACGTTATATGGTAACAGTATATATCGTTATACGTTATAACGTAACAATATATAACGTTATACGTTATATGGTAATACTATATATCGTTATACGTTATAACGTAACACTATATAACGTTATGCGTTATATGGTAATAGTATATATCGTTATACGTTATAACGTAACAATATATAACGTTATACGTTATATGGTAATACTATATATCGTTATACGTTATAACGTAACAATATATAACGTTATACGTTATATGGTAATACTATATAACGATATACGTTATTACGTAATAGTATATATCGTTATACGTTATAACGTAATACTATATAACGTTATACGTTATTACGTAATAGTATATATCGTTTTACCTTATATGGTAATGCTATATAACGTTATACGTTATAACGTAACACTATATAACGTTATACGTTATATGGTAATAGTATATATCGTTATACGTTATAACGTAACAATATATAACGTTATGCGTTATATGGTAATACTATATAACGATATACGTTATTACGTAATAGTATATATCGTTATACGTTATAACGTAACAATATATAACGTTATACGTTATATGGTAATGCTATATAACGATATACGTTATTACGTAATAGTATATATCGTTATACGTTATAACGTAACACTATATATCGTTTTACGATATATGGTAATGCTACGTAACGTTATACGTTATAACGTAACACTATATAACGTTATACGTTGTATGGTAATACTATATAACGATATACGTTATTACGTAATAGTATATATCGTTATACGTTATAACGTAACACTATATATCGTTTTACGATATATGGTAATGCTACGTAACGTTATACGTTATAACGTAACACTATATAACGTTATACGTTATATGGTAATACTATATAACGATATACGTTATTACGTAATAGTATATATCGTTATACGTTATTACGTAATAGTATATATCGTTATACGTTATAACGTAACAATATATAACGTTATACGTTATATGGTAATACTATATAACGATATACGTTATTACGTAATAGTATATATCGTTATACGTTATAACGTAACACTATATATCGTTTTACGATATATGGTAATGCTACGTAACGTTATACGTTATAACGTAACACTATATAACGTTATACGTTATATGGTAATACTATATATCGTTATATGTTATAACGTAACAATATATAACGTTATACGTTTTATGGTAATAGTATATATCGTTATACGTTATAACGTAACAATATATAACGTTATACGTTATATGGTAATACTATATAACGATTTACGTTATTACGTAATAGTATATATCGTTATACGTTATAACGTAACACTATATAACGTTATACGTTATATGGTAATTCTATATAACGTTATAGGTTATTACGTAATAGTATATATCGTTTTACGTTATATGGTAATGCCATATAACTTTATACGTTATAACGTAACACTATATATACGTTATACGTTATACGTTACATGGTAATAGTATATATCGTTATACGTTATAACGTAACAATATATAACGTTATACGTTATATGGTAATAGTATATATCGTTATACGTTATAACGTAACAATATATAACGTTATACGTTATATGGTAATACTATATAACGATATACGATATTACGTAATAGTATATATCGTTATACGTTATTACGTAATAGTATATAATGTTATACTTTATATGGTAATACTATATAACGTTATACGTTATAACGTATCACTATATAACGTTATACGTTATATGGTAATACTATATAACAATATACGTTATTACGTAATAGTATATATCGTTTTACGTTATGTGGTAATGCTATATAACGTTATACGTTATAACGTAACACTATATAACGTTATACGTTATATGGTAATAGTATATATCGTTATACGTTATAACGTAACAATATATAACGTTATACGTTATATGGTAATACTATATATCGTTATACGTTATAACGTAACAATATATAACGTTATACGTTATATGGTAATACTATATAACGATATACGTTATTACGTAATAGTATATATCGTTATACGTTATAACGTAATACTATATAACGTTATACGTTATTACGTAATAGTATATATCGTTTTACCTTATATGGTAATGCTATATAACGTTATACGTTATATGGTAATAGTATATATCGTTATACGTTATAACGTAACAATATATAACGTTATACGTTATATGGTAATACTATATAACGATATACGTTATTACGTAATAGTATATATCGTTATACGTTATAACGTAACACTATATATCGTTTTACGATATATGGTAATGCTATATAACGTTATACGTTATAACGTAACACTATATAACGTTATACGTTATATGGTAATAGTATATATCGTTATACGTTATAACGTAACAATATATAACGTTATACGTTAAATGGTAATGCTATATAACGATATACGTTATTACGTAATAGTATATATCGTTATACGTTATAACGTAACACTATATAACATTATACGTTATATGGCAATTCTATATAACGTTATACGTTATTACGGAATAGTATATATCGTTTTACCTTATATGGTAATGCTATATAACGTTATACGTTATATGGTAATAGTATATATCGTTATACGTTATAACGTAACAATATATAACGTTACACGTTATATGGTAATAGTACATATCGTTATACGTTATAACGTAACAATATATAACGTTATACGTTATATGGTAATACTATATAACGATATACGATATTACGTAATAGTATATATCGTTATACGTTATAACGTAATACTATATAACGTTATACGTTATTACGTAATAGTATATATCGCTTTACCTTATATGGTAATGCTATATAACGTTATACGTTATAACGTAACACTATATAACGTTATACGTTATATGGTAATAGTATATATCGTTATACGTTATAACGTAACAATATATAACGTTATACGTTATATGGTAATACTATATAACGATATACGTTATTACGTAATAGTATATATCGTTATGCGTTATAACGTCACACTATATATCGTTTTACGATATATGGTAATGCTATATAACGTTATACGTTATAACGTAACACTATATAACGTTATACGTTATATGGTAATAGTATATATCGTTATACGTTATAACGCAACAATATATAACGTTATACGTTATATGGTAATTCTATATAACGTTATACGTTATTCCGTAATAGTATATATCGTTTTACGTTATATGGTAATACTATATAACGATATACGTTATTACGTAATAGTATATATCGTTATACGTTATAACGTAACACTATATAACGTTATACGTTACATGGTAATAGTATATATCGTTATACGTTATAACGTAACAATATATAACGTTATACGTTATATGGTAATAGTATATATCGTTATACGTTATAACGTAACAATATATAACGTTATACGTTATATGGTAATACTATATAACGATATACGTTATTAGGTAATAGTATATATCGTTATGCGTTATAACGTCACACTATATATCGTTTTACGATATATGGTAATGCTATATAACGTTATACGTTATAACGTAACACTATATAACGTTATACGTTATATGGTAATAGTATATATCGTTATACGTTATAACGTAACAATATATAACGTTATACGTTAAATGGTAATGCTATATAACGATATACGATATTACGTAATAGTATATATCGTTATACGTTATTACATAATAGTATATAATGTTATACTTTATATGGTAATACTATATAACGTTATACGTTATAACGTATCACTATATAACGTTATACGTTATATGGTAATACTATATAACAATATACGTTATTACGTAATAGTATATATCGTTTTACGTTATATGGTAATGCTATATAACGTTATACGTTATAACGTAACACTATATAACGTTATACGTTATTACGTAATAGTATATATCGTTTTACCTTATATGGTAATGCTATATAACGTTATACGTTATAACGTAAAACTATATAACGTTATACGTTATATGGTAATACTATATATGGTTATACGTTATAACGTAACAATATATAACGTTATACGTTATATGGTAATGCTATATAACGATATACGTTATTACGTAATGGTATATATCGTTATACGTTATTACGTAATAGTATATATCGTTATAGGTTATAACGTAACAATATATAACGTTATACGTTATATGGTAATACTATATTACGATATACGTTATTACGTAATAGTATATATCGTTATACGTTATAACGTAACACTATATATCGTTTTACGATATATGGTAATGCTACGTAACGTTATACGTTATAACGTAACACTATATAACGTTATACGTTATATGGTAATACTATATATCGTTATATGTTATAACGTAACAATATATAACGTTATACGTTTTATGGTAATAGTATATATCGTTATACGTTATAACGTAACAATATATAACGTTATACGTTATATGGTAATACTATATAACGTTATACGTTATTGCGTAATAGTATATATCGTTTTACATTATATGGTAATGCTATATAACGATATACGTTATAACATAACACTATATAACGTTATACGTTACATGGTAATAGTATATATCGTTATACGTTATAACGTAACAATATATAACGTTATACGTTATATGGTAATAGTATATATCGTTATACGTTATAACGTAACAATATATAACGCTATACGTTATATGGTAATACTATATAACAATATACGTTATTACGTAATAGTATATATCGTTTTACGTTATATGGTAATACTATATATCGTTATACGTTATACGTTATATGGAAATACTATATAACGATATACGTAATTACGTAATAGTATATATCGTTATACGTTATAACGT
Source organism: Bombus affinis (assembly GCF_024516045.1). NCBI lineage: Eukaryota > Metazoa > Arthropoda > Insecta > Hymenoptera > Apidae > Bombus > Bombus affinis. The sequence goes on along the minus strand of NW_026108925.1, from coordinate 78,979 downwards.
AACACTATATAACGTTATACGTTATATGGTAATACTATATAACGATATACGTTATTACGTAATAGTATATATCGTTATACGTTATTACGTAATAGTATATAATGTTATACTTTATATGGTAAAACTATATAACGTTATACGATATAACGTATCACTATATAACGTTATACGTTATATGGTAATACTATATAACAATATACGTTATTACGTAATAGTATATATCGTTTTACGTTATATGGTAATACTTTATATCGTTATACATTAACGTATCAATATATAACGTTATACGTTATATGGAAATACTATATAACGATATACGTTATTACGTAATAGTATATATCGTTATACGTTATAACGTAACACTATATAACGTTATACGTTATATGGTAATAGTATATACCGTTATACGTTATAACGTAACACTATATAACGTTATACGTTATATGGTAATACTGTATATCGTTATACGTTATAACGTAACAATATATAACGTTATACGTTATATGGTAATACTATATAACGACATACGTTATTACGTAATAGTATATATCGTTATACGTTATAACGTAACACTATATAACGTTATACGTTATACGTTATATGGTAATTCTATATAACGTTATACGTTATTACGTAATAGTATATATCGTTTTACTTTATATGGTAATGCTATATGACGTTATACGTTATAACGTAACACTATATAACGTTATACGTTATATGGTAACAGTATATATCGTTATACGTTATAACGTAACAATATATAACGTTATACGTTATATGGTAATACTATATATCGTTATACGTTATAACATAACAATATATAACGTTATACGTTATATGGTAATAGTATATATCGTTATACGTTATAACGTAACAATATATAACGTTATACGTTATATGGTAATAGTATATATCGTTTTACGTTATATGGTAATGCTATATAACGTTATACGTTATAACGTAACACCATATAACGTTATACGTTATTACGTAATAGTATATATCGTTTTACCTTATATGGTAATGCTATATAACGTTATACGTTATAACGTAAAACTATATAACGTTATACGTTATATGGTAATACTATATATGGTTATACGTTATAACGTAACAATATATAACGTTATACGTTATATGGTAATGCTATATAACGATATACGTTATTACGTAATAGTATATATCGTTATACGTTATTACGTAATAGTATATATCGTTATACGTTATAACGTAACAATATATAACGTTATACGTTATATGGTAATGCTATATAACGATATACGTTATTGCGTAATAGTATATATCGTTATACGTTATTACGTAATAGTATATATCGTTATACGTTATAACGTAACAATATATAACGTTATACGTTATATGGTAATACTATATAACGATATACGTTATTACGTAATAGTATATATCGTTATACGTTATTACGTAATAGTATATAATGTTATACTTTATATGGTAAAACTATATAACGTTATACGATATAACGTATCACTATATAACGTTATACGTTATATGGTAATACTATATAACAATATACGTTATTACGTAATAGTATATATCGTTTTACGTTATATGGTAATACTTTATATCGTTATACATTAACGTAACAATATACAACGTTATACGTTATATGGAAATACTATATAACGATATACGTTATTACGTAATAGTATATATCGTTATACGTTATAACGTAACACTATATAACGTTATACGTTATATGGTAATAGTATATACCGTTATACGTTATAACGTAACACTATATAACGTTATACGTTATATGGTAATACTGTATATCGTTATACGTTATAACGTAACAATATATAACGTTATACGTTATATGGTAATACTATATAACGACATACGTTATTACGTAATAGTATATATCGTTATACGTTATAACGTAACACTATATAACGTTATACGTTATACGTTATATGGTAATTCTATATAACGTTATACGTTATTACGTAATAGTATATATCGTTTTACTTTATATGGTAATGCTATATGACGTTATACGTTATAACGTAGCACTATATAACGTTATACGTTATATGGTAACAGTATATATCGTTATACGTTATAACGTAACAATATATAACGTTATACGTTATATGGTAATACTATATATCGTTATACGTTATAACATAACAATATATAACGTTATACGTTATATGGTAATAGTATATATCGTTATACGTTATAACGTAACAATATATAACGTTATACGTTATATGGTAATAGTATATATCGTTTTACGTTATATGGTAATGCTATATAACGTTATACGTTATAACGTAACACCATATAACGTTATACGTTATTACGTAATAGTATATATCGTTTTACCTTATATGGTAATGCTATATAACGTTATACGTTATAACGTAAAACTATATAACGTTATACGTTATATGGTAATACTATATATGGTTATACGTTATAACGTAACAATATATAACGTTATACGTTATATGGTAATGCTATATAACGATATACGTTATTACGTAATAGTATATATCGTTATACGTTATTACGTAATAGTATATATCGTTATACGTTATAACGTAACAATATATAACGTTATACGTTATATGGTAATGCTATATAACGATATACGTTATTGCGTAATAGTATATATCGTTATACGTTATTACGTAATAGTATATATCGTTATACGTTATAACGTAACAATATATAACGTTATACGTTATATGGTAATACTATATAACGATATACGTTATTACGTAATAGTATATATCGTTATACGTTATTACGTAATAGTATATAATGTTATACTTTATATGGTAAAACTATATAACGTTATACGATATAACGTATCACTATATAACGTTATACGTTATATGGTAATACTATATAACAATATACGTTATTACGTAATAGTATATATCGTTTTACCTTATATGGTAATGCTATATAACGTTATACGTTATATGGTAATAGTATATATCGTTTTACCTTATATGGTAATGCTATATAACGTTATACGTTATATGGTAATAGTATATATCGTTATACGTTATAACGTAACAATATATAACGTTATACGTTATATGGTAATAGTATATATCGTTTTACGTTATATGGTAATGCTATATAACGTTATACGTTATATGGTAATACTATATAACGATTTACGTTATTACGTAATAGTATATATCGTTATACGTTATAACGTAACACTACATAACGTTATACGTTATATGGTAATTCTATATAACGTTATAGGTTATTACGTAATAGTATATATCGTTTTACGTTATATGGTAATGCTATATAACTTTATACGTTATAACGTAACACTATATATACGTTATACGTTATACGTTACATGGTAATATATATCGTTATACGTTATAACGTAACAATATATAACGTTATACGTTATATGGTAATACTATATAACGATATACGATATTACGTAATAGTATATATCGTTATACGTTATTACGTAATAGTATATAATGTTATACTTTATATGGTAATACTATATAACGTTATACGTTATAACGTATCACTATATAACGTTATACGTTATATGGTAATACTATATAACAATATACGTTATTACGTAATAGTATATATCGTTTTACGTTATGTGGTAATGCTATATAACGTTATACGTTATAACGTAACACTATATAACGTTATACGTTATATGGTAATAGTATATATCGTTATACGTTATAACGTAACAATATATAACGTTATACGTTATATGGTAATACTATATATCGTTATACGTTATAACGTAACAATATATAACGTTATACGTTATATGGTAATACTATATAACGATATACGTTATTACGTAATAGTATATATCGTTATACGTTATAACGTAATACTATATAACGTTATACGTTATTACGTAATAGTATATATCGTTTTACCTTATATGGTAATGCTATATAACGTTATACGTTATATGGTAAGAGTATATATCGTTATACGTTATAACGTAACAATATATAACGTTATACGTTATATGGTAATACTATATAACGATATACGTTATTACGTAATAGTATATATCGTTATACGTTATAACGTAACACTATATATCGTTTTACGATATATGGTAATGCTATATAACGTTATACGTTATAACGTAACACTATATAACGTTATACGTTATATGGTAATAGTATATAACGATATACGTTATTACGTAATAGTATATATCGTTATACGTTATTACGTAATAGTATATAATGTTATACTTTATATGGTAAAACTATATAACGTTATACGATATAACGTATCACTATATAACGTTATACGTTATATGGTAATGCTATATAACGATATACGTTATTGCGTAATAGTATATATCGTTATACGTTATTACGTAATAGTATATATCGTTATACGTTATAACGTAACAATATATAACGTTATACGTTATATGGTAATACTATATAACGATATACGTTATTACGTAATAGTATATATCGTTATACGTTATTACGTAATAGTATATAATGTTATACTTTATATGGTAAAACTATATAACGTTATACGATATAACGTATCACTATATAACGTTATACGTTATATGGTAATACTATATAACAATATACGTTATTACGTAATAGTATATATCGTTTTACCTTATATGGTAATGCTATATAACGTTATACGTTATATGGTAATAGTATATATCGTTTTACCTTATATGGTAATGCTATATAACGTTATACGTTATATGGTAATAGTATATATCGTTATACGTTATAACGTAACAATATATAACGTTATACGTTATATGGTAATAGTATATATCGTTTTACGTTATATGGTAATGCTATATAACGTTATACGTTATATGGTAATACTATATAACGATTTACGTTATTACGTAATAGTATATATCGTTATACGTTATAACGTAACACTACATAACGTTATACGTTATATGGTAATTCTATATAACGTTATAGGTTATTACGTAATAGTATATATCGTTTTACGTTATATGGTAATGCTATATAACTTTATACGTTATAACGTAACACTATATATACGTTATACGTTATACGTTACATGGTAATATATATCGTTATACGTTATAACGTAACAATATATAACGTTATACGTTATATGGTAATACTATATAACGATATACGATATTACGTAATAGTATATATCGTTATACGTTATTACGTAATAGTATATAATGTTATACTTTATATGGTAATACTATATAACGTTATACGTTATAACGTATCACTATATAACGTTATACGTTATATGGTAATACTATATAACAATATACGTTATTACGTAATAGTATATATCGTTTTACGTTATGTGGTAATGCTATATAACGTTATACGTTATAACGTAACACTATATAACGTTATACGTTATATGGTAATAGTATATATCGTTATACGTTATAACGTAACAATATATAACGTTATACGTTATATGGTAATATTATATATCGTTATACGTTATAACGTAACAATATATAACGTTATACGTTATATGGTAATACTATATAACGATATACGTTATTACGTAATAGTATATATCGTTATACGTTATAACGTAATACTATATAACGTTATACGTTATTACGTAATAGTATATATCGTTTTACCTTATATGGTAATGCTATATAACGTTATACGTTATATGGTAATAGTATATATCGTTATACGTTATAACGTAACAATATATAACGTTATACGTTATATGGTAATACTATATAACGATATACGTTATTACGTAATAGTATATATCGTTATACGTTATAACGTAACACTATATATCGTTTTACGATATATGGTAATGCTATATAACGTTATACGTTATAACGTAACACTATATAACGTTATACGTTATATGGTAATAGTATATATCGTTATACGTTATAACGTAACAATATATAACGTTATACGTTAAATGGTAATGCTATATAACGATATACGTTATTACGTAATAGTATATATCGTTATACGTTATAACGTAACACTATATAACGTTATACGTTATATGGTAATTCTATATAACGTTATACGTTATTGCGTAATAGTATATATCGTTTTACCTTATATGGTAATGCTATATAACGACATACGTTATAACGTAACACTATATAACGTTATACGTTACATGGTAATAGTATATATCGTTATACGTTATAACGTAAATATATATACCGTTATACGTTATATGGTAATAGTATATACCGTTATACGTTATATGGTAATAGTATATATCGTTATACGTTATAACGTAACAATATATAACGTTATACGTTATATGGTAATACTATATAACGATATACGTTATTAGGTAATAGTATATATCGTTATGCGTTATAACGTCACACTATATATCGTTTTTACGATATATGGTAATGCTATATAACGTTATACGTTATAACGTAACACTATATAACGTTATACGTTATATGGTAATTCTATATAACGTTATACGTTATTACGTAATAGTATATATCGTTTTACCTTATATGGTAATGCTATATAACGTTATACGTTATATGGTAATAGTATATATCGTTATACGTTATAACGTAACAATATATAACGTTATACGTTATATGGTAATAGTATATATCGTTTTACGTTATATGGTAATGCTATATAACGTTATACGTTATATGGTAATACTATATAACGATTTACGTTATTACGTAATATTATATATATCGTTATACTTATAACGTAACACTACATAACGTTATACGTTATATGGTAATTCTATATAACGTTATAGGTTATTACGTAATAGTATATATCGTTTTACGTTATATGGTAATGCTATATAACTTTATACGTTATAACGTAACACTATATATACGTTATACGTTATACGTTACATGGTAATATATATCGTTATACGTTATAACGTAACAATATATAACGTTATACGTTATATGGTAATACTATATAACGATATACGATATTACGTAATAGTATATATCGTTATACGTTATATGGTAATACTATATATCGTTATACGTTATAACGTATCACTATATAACGTTATACTTATATGGTAATACTATATAACAATATACGTTATTACGTAATAGTATATATCGTTTTACGTTATGTGGTAATGCTATATAACGTTATACGTTATAACGTAACACTATATAACGTTATACGTTATATGGTAATAGTATATATCGTTATACGTTATAACGTAACAATATATAACGTTATACGTTATATGGTAATACTATATATCGTTATACGTTATAACGTAACAATATATAACGTTATACGTTATATGGTAATACTATATAACGATATACGTTATTACGTAATAGTATATATCGTTATACGTTATAACGTAATACTATATAACGTTATACGATATTACGTAATAGTATATATCGTTTTACCTTATATGGTAATGCTATATAACGTTATACGTTATATGGTAATAGTATATATCGTTATACGTTATAACGTAACAATATATAACGTTATACGTTATATGGTAATACTATATAACGATATACGTTATTACGTAATAGTATATATCGTTATACGTTATAACGTAACACTATATATCGTTTTACGATGTATGGTAATGCTATATAACGTTATACGTTATAACGTAACACTATATAACGTTATACGTTATATGGTAATACTATATATCGTTATACGTTATAACGTAACAATATATATCGTTATACGTTATATGGTAATACTATATAACGATATACGTTATTACGTAATAGTATATATCGTTATACGTTATTACGTAATACAATATAACGTTATACGTTATATGGTAATTCTATATAACGTTATACGTTATTACGTAATAGTATATATCGTTTTACCTTATATGGTAATGCTATATAACGTTATACGTTATATGGTAATAGTATATATCGTTATACGTTATTACGTAATAGTATATAATGTTATACTTTATATGGTAATACTATATAACGTTACACGTTATAACGTATCACTATATAACGTTATACGTTATATGGTAATACTATATAACAATATACGTTATTACGTAATAGTATATATCGTTTTACGTTATATGGTAATGCTATATAACGTTATACGTTATAACGTAACACTATATAACGTTATACGTTATTACGTAATAGTATATATCGTGTTACCTTATATGGTAATGCTATATAACGTTATACGTTATATGGTAATAGTATATATCGTTATACGTTATTACGTAATAGTATATAATGTTATACTTTATATGGTAATACTATATAACGATATACGTTATTAGGTAATAGTATATATCGTTATGCGTTATAACGTCACACTATATATCGTTTTACGATATATGGTAATGCTATATAACGTTATACGTTATAACGTAACACTATATAACGTTATACGTTATATGGTAATAGTATATATCGTTATACGTTATAACGTAACAATATATAACGTTATACGTTAAATGGTAATGCTATATAACGATATACGTTATTACGTAATAGTATATATCGTTATACGTTATAACGTAACACTATATAACATTATACGTTATATGGCAATTCTATATAACGTTATCGTTATTACGTAATAGTATATATCGTTTTACCTTATATGGTAATGCTATATAACGTTATACGTTATATGGTAATAGTATATATCGTTATACGTTATAACGTAACAATATATAACGTTATACGTTATATGGTAATACTATATAACGATATACGTTATTAGGTAATAGTATATATCGTTATGCGTTATAACGTCACACTATATATCGTTTTACGATATATGGTAATGCTATATAACGTTATACGTTATAACGTAACACTATATAACGTTATACGTTATATGGTAATAGTATATATCGTTATACGTTATAACGTAACAATATATAACGTTATACGTTAAATGGTAATGCTATATAACGATATACGTTATTACGTAATAGTATATATCGTTATACGTTATAACGTAACACTATATAACATTATACGTTATATGGCAATTCTATATAACGTTATACGTTATTACGTAATAGTATATATCGTTTTACCTTATATGGTAATACTATATAACGATATACGTTATTAGGTAATAGTATATATCGTTATGCGTTATAACGTCACACTATATATCGTTTTACGATATATGGTAATGCTATATAACGTTATACGTTATAACGTAACACTATATAACGTTATACGTTATATGGTAATAGTATATATCGTTATACGTTATAACGTAACAATATATAACGTTATACGTTAAATGGTAATGCTATATAACGATATACGTTATTACGTAATAGTATATATCGTTATACGTTATAACGTAACACTATATAACATTATACGTTATATGGCAATTCTATATAACGTTATACGTTATTACGTAATAGTATATATCGTTTTACCTTATATGGTAATGCTATATAACGTTATACGTTATATGGTAATAGTATATATCGTTACACGTTATAACGTAACAATATATAACGTTATACGTTATATGGTAATACTATATAACGATATACGTTATTAGGTAATAGTATATATCGTTATGCGTTATAACGTCACACTATATATCGTTTTACGATATATGGTAATGCTATATAACGTTATACGTTATAACGTAACACTATATAACGTTATACGTTATATGGTAATAGTATATATCGTTATACGTTATAACGTAACAATATATAACGTTATACGTTAAATGGTAATGCTATATAACGATATACGTTATTACGTAATAGTATATATCGTTATACGTTATAACGTAACACTATATAACATTATACGTTATATGGCAATTCTATATAACGTTATACGTTATTACGTAATAGTATATATCGTTTTACCTTATATGGTAATGCTATATAACGTTATACGTTATATGGTAATAGTATATATCATTATACGTTATAACGTAACAATATATAACGTTACACGTTATATGGTAATAGTACATATCGTTATACGTTATAACGTAACAATATATAACGTTATACGTTATATGGTAATACTATATAACGATATACGATATTACGTAATAGTATATATCGTTATACGTTATTACGTAATAGTATATAATGTTATACTTTATATGGTAATACTATATAACGTTATACGTTATAACGTATCACTATATAACGTTATACGTTATATGGTAATACTATATAACAATATACGTTATTACGTAATAGTATATATCGTTTTACGTTATATGGTAATGCTATATAACGTTATACGTTATAACGTAACACTATATAACGTTATACGTTATTACGTAATAGTATATATCGTTTTACCTTATATGGTAATGCTATATAACGTTATACGTTATATGGTAATAGTATATATCGTTATACGTTATAACGTAACAATATATAACGTTACACGTTATATGGTAATAGTACATATCGTTATACGTTATAACGTAACAATATATAACGTTATACGTTATATGGTAATACTATATAACGATATACGATATTACGTAATAGTATATATCGTTATACGTTATAACGTAATACTATATAACGTTATACGTTATTACGTAATAGTATATATCGCTTTACCTTATATGGTAATGCTATATAACGTTATACGTTATAACGTAACACTATATAACGTTATACGTTATATGGTAATAGTATATATCGTTATACGTTATAACGTAACAATATATAACGTTATACGTTATATGGCAATACTATATAACGATATACGTTATTACGTAATAGTATATATCGTTATGCGTTATAACGTCACACTATATATCGTTTTACGATATATGGTAATGCTATATAACGTTATACGTAATAACGTAACACTATATAACGTTATACGTTATATGGTAATAGTATATATCGTTATACGTTATAACGCAACAATATATAACGTTATACGTTATATGGTAATTCTATATAACGTTATACGTTATTCCGTAATAGTATATATCGTTTTACGTTATATGGTAATACTATATAACGATATACCTTATTACGTAATAGTATATATCGTTATACGTTATAACGTAACACTATATAACGTTATACGTTACATGGTAATAGTATATATCGTTATACGTTATAACGTAACAATATATAACGTTATACGTTATATGGTAATAGTATATATCGTTATACGTTATAACGTAACAATATATAACGTTATACGTTATATGGTAATACTATATAACGATATACGTTATTAGGTAATAGTATATATCGTTATGCGTTATAACGTCACACTATATATCGTTTTACGATATATGGTAATGCTATATAACGTTATACGTTATAACGTAACACTATATAACGTTATACGTTATATGGTAATAGTATATATCGCTATACGTTATAACGTAACAATATATAACGTTATACGTTAAATGGTAATGCTATATAACCATATACGATATTACGTAATAGTATATATCGTTATACGTTATTACGTAATAGTATATAATGTTATACTTTATATGGTAATACTATATAACGTTATACGTTATAACGTATCACTATATAACGTTATACGTTATATGGTAATACTATATAACAATATACGTTATTACGTAATAGTATATATCGTTTTACGTTATATGGTAATGCTATATAACGTTATACGTTATAACGTAACACTATATAACGTTATACGTTATTACGTAATAGTATATATCGTTTTACCTTATATGGTAATGCTATATAACGTTATACGTTATAACGTAAAACTATATAACGTTATACGTTATATGGCAATTCTATATAACGTTATACGTTATTACGTAATAGTATATATCGTTTTACCTTATATGGTAATGCTATATAACGTTATACGTTATATGGTAATAGTATATATCGTTACACGTTATAACGTAACAATATATAACGTTATACGTTATATGGTAATACTATATAACGATATACGTTATTAGGTAATAGTATATATCGTTATGCGTTATAACGTCACACTATATATCGTTTTACGATATATGGTAATGCTATATGACGTTATACGTTATAACGTAACACTATATAACGTTATACGTTATATGGTAATAGTATATATCGTTATACGTTATAACGTAACAATATATAACGTTATACGTTAAATGGTAATGCTATATAACGATATACGTTATTACGTAATAGTATATATCGTTATACGTTATAACGTAACACTATATAACATTATACGTTATATGGCAATTCTATATAACGTTATACGTTATTACGTAATAGTATATATCGTTTTACCTTATATGGTAATGCTATATAACGTTATACGTTATATGGTAATAGTATATATCATTATACGTTATAACGTAACAATATATAACGTTACACGTTATATGGTAATAGTACATATCGTTATACGTTATAACGTAACAATATATAACGTTATACGTTATATGGTAATACTATATAACGATATACGATATTACGTAATAGTATATATCGTTATACGTTATTACGTAATAGTATATAATGTTATACTTTATATGGTAATACTATATAACGTTATACGTTATAACGTATCACTATATAACGTTATACGTTATATGGTAATACTATATAACAATATACGTTATTACGTAATAGTATATATCGTTTTACGTTATATGGTAATGCTATATAACGTTATACGTTATAACGTAACACTATATAACGTTATACGTTATTACGTAATAGTATATATCGTTTTACCTTATATGGTAATGCTATATAACGTTATACGTTATATGGTAATAGTATATATCGTTATACGTTATAACGTAACAATATATAACGTTACACGTTATATGGTAATAGTACATATCGTTATACGTTATAACGTAACAATATATAACGTTATACGTTATATGGTAATACTATATAACGATATACGATATTACGTAATAGTATATATCGTTATACGTTATAACGTAATACTATATAACGTTATACGTTATTACGTAATAGTATATATCGCTTTACCTTATATGGTAATGCTATATAACGTTATACGTTATAACGTAACACTATATAACGTTATACGTTATATGGTAATAGTATATATCGTTATACGTTATAACGTAACAATATATAACGTTATACGTTATATGGCAATACTATATAACGATATACGTTATTACGTAATAGTATATATCGTTATGCGTTATAACGTCACACTATATATCGTTTTACGATATATGGTAATGCTATATAACGTTATACGTTATAACGTAACACTATATAACGTTATACGTTATATGGTAATAGTATATATCGTTATACGTTATAACGCAACAATATATAACGTTATACGTTATATGGTAATTCTATATAACGTTATACGTTATTCCGTAATAGTATATATCGTTTTACGTTATATGGTAATACTATATAACGATATACCTTATTACGTAATAGTATATATCGTTATACGTTATAACGTAACACTATATAACGTTATACGTTACATGGTAATAGTATATATCGTTATACGTTATAACGTAACAATATATAACGTTATACGTTATATGGTAATAGTATATATCGTTATACGTTATAACGTAACAATATATAACGTTATACGTTATATGGTAATACTATATAACGATATACGTTATTAGGTAATAGTATATATCGTTATGCGTTATAACGTCACACTATATATCGTTTTACGATATATGGTAATGCTATATAACGTTATACGTTACAACGTAACACTATATAACGTTATACGTTATATGGTAATAGTATATATCGCTATACGTTATAACGTAACAATATATAACGTTATACGTTAAATGGTAATGCTATATAACCATATACGATATTACGTAATAGTATATATCGTTATACGTTATTACGTAATAGTATATAATGTTATACTTTATATGGTAATACTATATAACGTTATACGTTATAACGTATCACTATATAACGTTATACGTTATATGGTAATACTATATAACAATATACGTTATTACGTAATAGTATATATCGTTTTACGTTATATGGTAATGCTATATAACGTTATACGTTATAACGTAACACTATATAACGTTATACGTTATTACGTAATAGTATATATCGTTTTACCTTATATGGTAATGCTATATAACGTTATACGTTATAACGTAAAACTATATAACGTTATACGTTATATGGCAATTCTATATAACGTTATACGTTATTACGTAATAGTATATATCGTTTTACCTTATATGGTAATGCTATATAACGTTATACGTTATATGGTAATAGTATATATCGTTACACGTTATAACGTAACAATATATAACGTTATACGTTATATGGTAATACTATATAACGATATACGTTATTAGGTAATAGTATATATCGTTATGCGTTATAACGTCACACTATATATCGTTTTACGATATATGGTAATGCTATATAACGTTATACGTTATAACGTAACACTATATAACGTTATACGTTATATGGTAATAGTATATATCGTTATACGTTATAACGTAACAATATATAACGTTATACGTTAAATGGTAATGCTATATAACGATATACGTTATTACGTAATAGTATATATCGTTATACGTTATAACGTAACACTATATAACATTATACGTTATATGGCAATTCTATATAACGTTATACGTTATTACGTAATAGTATATATCGTTTTACCTTATATGGTAATGCTATATAACGTTATACGTTATATGGTAATAGTATATATCATTATACGTTATAACGTAACAATATATAACGTTACACGTTATATGGTAATAGTACATATCGTTATACGTTATAACGTAACAATATATAACGTTATACGTTATATGGTAATACTATATAACGATATACGATATTACGTAATAGAATATATCGTTATACGTTATTACGTAATAGTATATAATGTTATACTTTATATGGTAATACTATATAACGTTATACGTTATAACGTATCACTATATAACGTTATACGTTATATGGTAATACTATATAACAATATACGTTATTACGTAATAGTATATATCGTTTTACGTTATATGGTAATGCTATATAACGTTATACGTTATAACGTAACACTATATAACGTTATACGTTATTACGTAATAGTATATATCGTTTTACCTTATATGGTAATGCTATATAACGTTATACGTTATATGGTAATAGTATATATCGTTATACGTTATAACGTAACAATATATAACGTTACACGTTATATGGTAATAGTACATATCGTTATACGTTATAACGTAACAATATATAACGTTATACGTTATATGGTAATACTATATAACGATATACGATATTACGTAATAGTATATATCGTTATACGTTATAACGTAATACTATATAACGTTATACGTTATTACGTAATAGTATATATCGCTTTACCTTATATGGTAATGCTATATAACGTTATACGTTATAACGTAACACTATATAACGTTATACGTTATATGGTAATAGTATATATCGTTATACGTTATAACGTAACAATATATAACGTTATACGTTATATGGCAATACTATATAACGATATACGTTATTACGTAATAGTATATATCGTTATGCGTTATAACGTCACACTATATATCGTTTTACGATATATGGTAATGCTATATAACGTTATACGTTATAACGTAACACTATATAACGTTAT
Source organism: Bombus affinis (assembly GCF_024516045.1). Lineage (NCBI taxonomy): Eukaryota > Metazoa > Arthropoda > Insecta > Hymenoptera > Apidae > Bombus > Bombus affinis. The sequence goes on along the minus strand of NW_026108925.1, from coordinate 63,306 downwards.
ACGTTATATGGTAATAGTATATATCGTTATACGTTATAACGCAACAATATATAACGTTATACGTTATATGGTAATTCTATATAACGTTATACGTTATTCCGTAATAGTATATATCGTTTTACGTTATATGGTAATACTATATAACGATATACCTTATTACGTAATAGTATATATCGTTATACGTTATAACGTAACACTATATAACGTTATACGTTACATGGTAATAGTATATATCGTTATACGTTATAACGTAACAATATATAACGTTATACGTTATATGGTAATAGTATATATCGTTATACGTTATAACGTAACAATATATAACGTTATACGTTATATGGTAATACTATATAACGATATACGTTATTAGGTAATAGTATATATCGTTATGCGTTATAACGTCACACTATATATCGTTTTACGATATATGGTAATGCTATATAACGTTATACGTTATAACGTAACACTATATAACGTTATACGTTATATGGTAATAGTATATATCGCTATACGTTATAACGTAACAATATATAACGTTATACGTTAAATGGTAATGCTATATAACCATATACGATATTACGTAATAGTATATATCGTTATACGTTATTACGTAATAGTATATAATGTTATACTTTATATGGTAATACTATATAACGTTATACGTTATAACGTATCACTATATAACGTTATACGTTATATGGTAATACTATATAACAATATACGTTATTACGTAATAGTATATATCGTTTTACGTTATATGGTAATGCTATATAACGTTATACGTTATAACGTAACACTATATAACGTTATACGTTATTACGTAATAGTATATATCGTTTTACCTTATATGGTAATGCTATATAACGTTATACGTTATAACGTAAAACTATATAACGTTATACGTTATATGGTAATACTATATATGGTTATACGTTATATGGTAATACTATATATGGTTATACGTTATAACGTAACAATATATAACGTTATACGTTATATGGAAATGCTATATAACGATATACGTTATTACGTAATAGTATATATCGTTATACGTTATTACGTAATAGTATATATCGTTATACGTTATAACGTAACAATATATAGCGTTATACGTTATATGGTAATACTATATAACGATATACGTTATTACGTAATAGTATATATCGTTATACGTTATAACGTAACACTATATATCGTTTTACGATATATGGTAATGCTACGTAACGTTATACGTTATAACGTAACACTATATAACGTTATACGTTATATGGTAATACTATATATCGTTATGTGTTATAACGTAACAATATATAACGTTATACGTTTTATGGTAATAGTATATATCGTTATACGTTATAACGTAACAATATATAACGTTATACGTTATATGGTAATACTATATAACGATATACGTTATTACGTAATAGTATATATCGTTATACGTTATAACGTAACACTATATAACGTTATACGTTATATGGTAATTCTATATAACGTTATAGGTTATTACGTAATAGTATATATCGTTTTACGTTATATGGTAATGCTATGTAACTTTATACGTTATAACGTAACACTATATATACGTTATACGTTATACGTTACATGGTAATAGTATATATCGTTATACGTTATAACGTAACAATATATAACGTTATACGTTATATGGTAATAGTATATATCGTTATACGTTATAACGTAGCAATATATAACGTTATACGTTATATGGTAATACTATATAACGATATACGTTATTACGTAATAGTATATATCGTTATACGTTATAACGTAACACTATATAACGTTATATGTTATATCGTAATTCTATATAACGTTATACGTTATTACGTAATAGTATATATCGTTTTACTTTATATGGTAATGCTATATGACGTTATACGTTATAACGTAACACTATATAACGTTATACGTTATATGGTAATACTATATAACGATATACGTTATAACGTAACAATATATAACGTTATATGTTATATGGTAATACTATATATCGTTATACATTATAACGTAACAATATATAACGTTATACGTTATATGGTAATACTATATAACGATATACGTTATTACGTAATAGTATATATCGTTATACGTTATAACGTAATACTATATAACGTTATACGTTACTACGTAATAGTACATATCGTTTTACCTTATATGGTAATGCTATATAACGTTATACGTTATAACGTAACACTATATAACGTTATACGTTATATGGTAATAGTATATATCGTTATACGTTATAACGTAACAATATATAACGTTATACGTTATATGGTAATACTATATAACGATATACGTTATTACGTAATAGTATATATCGTTATACGTTATAACGTAACACTATATACCGTTTTACGATATATGGTAATGCTATATAACGTTATACGTTATAACGTAACACTATATAACGTTATACGTTATATGGTAATACTATATATCGTTATACGTTATAACGTAACAATATATATAGCGTTATACGTTATATGGTAATACTATATAACGATATACGTTATTACGTAATAGTATATATCGTTATACGTTATAACGTAATACAATATAACGTTATACGTTATATGGTAATTCTATATAACGTTATACGTTATTGCGTAATAGTATATATCGTTTTACCTTATATGGTAATGCTATATAACGATATACGTTATAACGTAACACTATATAACGTTATACGTTACATGGTAATAGTATATATCGTTATACGTTATAACGTAAAAATATATAACGTTATACGTTATATGGTAATAGTATATATCGTTATACGTTATAACGTAACAATATATAACGTTATACGTTATATGGTAATACTATATAACGATATACGTTATTAGGTAATAGTATATATCGTTATGCGTTATAATGTCACACTATATATCGTTTTACGATATATGGTAATGCTATATAACGTTATACGTTATAACGTAACACTATATAACGTTATACGTTATATGGTAATAGTATATATCGTTATACGTTATAACGTAACAATATATAACGTTATACGTTAAATGGTAATGCTATATAACGATATACGTTATTACGTAATAGTATATATCGTTATACGTTATAACGTAACACTATATAACGTTATACGTTATATGGTAATTCTATATAACGTTATACGTTATTACGTAATAGTATATATCGTTTTACCTTATATGTTAATGCTATATAACGATATACGTTATATGGTAATAGTATATATCGTTATACGTTATAACGTAACAATATATAACGTTATACGTTATATGGTAATAGTATATATATTTATACGTTATAACGTAACAATATATAATGTTATACGTTATATGGTAATACTATATAACGATATACGATATTACGTAATAGTATATATCGTTATACGTTATTACGTAATAGTATATAATGTTATACTTTATATGGTAATACTATATAACGTTATACGTTATAACGTATCACTATATAACGTTATACGTTATATGGTAATGCTATATAACGATATACGTTATTACGTAATACTATATATCGTTATACGTTATAACGTAACACTATATAACGTTATACGTTATATGGTAATTCTATATAACGTTATACGTTATTCCGTAATAGTATATACCGTTTTTACGTTATATGGTAATACTATATAACGATATACGTTATTACGTAATAGTATATATCGTTATACGTTATAACGTAACACTATATAATGTTATACGTTACATGGTAATAGTATATATCGTTATACGTTATAACGTAACAATATATAACGTTATACGTTATATGGTAATAGTATATATCGTTATACGTTATAACGTAACAATATATAACGTTATACGTTATATGGTAATACTATATAACGATATACGTTATTAGGTAATAGTATATATCGTTATGCGTTATAACGTCACACTATATATCGTTTTACGATATATGGTAATGCTATATAACGTTATACGTTATAACGTAACACTATATAACGTTATACGTTATATGGTAATAGTATATATCGTTATACGTTATAACGTAACAATATATAACGTTATACGTTAAATGGTAATGCTATATAACGATATACGTTATTACGTAATAGTATATATCGTTATACGTTATAACGTAACACTATATAACGTTATACGTTATATGGTAATTATATATAACGTTATACGTTATTACGTAATAGTATATATCGTTTTACCTTATATGGTAATGCTATATAACGTTATACGTTATATGGTAATAGTATATATCGTTATACGTTATAACGTAACAATATATACGTTATACGTTATATGGTAATATTATATATCGTTATACGTTATAACGTAGCAATATATAACGTTATACGTTATATGGTAATACTATATAACGATATACGATATTACGTAATAGTATATATCGTTATACGTTATTACGTAATAGTATATAATGTTATACTTTATATGGTAATACTATATAACGTTATACGTTATAACGTATCACTATATAACGTTATACGTTATATGGTAATACTATATAACAATATACGTTATTACGTAATAGTACATATCGTTTTACGTTATATGGTAATGCTATATAACGTTATAGGTTATAACGTAACACTATATAACGTTATACGTTATTACGTAATAGTATATATCGTTATACGTTATAACGTAGCAATATATAACGTTATACGTTATATGGTAATACTATATAACGATATACGATATTACGTAATAGTATATATCGTTATACGTTATAACGTAACACTATATAACATTATACGTTATATGGCAATTCTATATAACGTTATACGTTATTACGTAATAGTATATATCGTTTTACCTTATATGGTAATGCTATATAACGTTATACGTTATATGGTAATAGTATATATCATTATACGTTATAACGTAACAATATATAACGTTACACGTTATATGGTAATAGTACATATCGTTATACGTTATAACGTAACAATATATAACGTTATACGTTATATGGTAATACTATATAACGATATACGATATTACGTAATAGTATATATCGTTATACGTTATTACGTAATAGTATATAATGTTATACTTTATATGGTAATACTATATAACGTTATACGTTATAACGTATCACTATATAACGTTATACGTTATATGGTAATACTATATAACAATATACGTTATTACGTAATAGTACATATCGTTTTACGTTATATGGTAATGCTATATAACGTTATAGGTTATAACGTAACACTATATAACGTTATACGTTATTACGTAATAGTATATATCGTTATACGTTATAACGTAGCAATATATAACGTTATACGTTATATGGTAATACTATATAACGATATACGATATTACGTAATAGTATATATCGTTATACGTTATAACGTAACACTATATAACATTATACGTTATATGGCAATTCTATATAACGTTATACGTTATTACGTAATAGTATATATCGTTTTACCTTATATGGTAATGCTATATAACGTTATACGTTATATGGTAATAGTATATATCATTATACGTTATAACGTAACAATATATAACGTTACACGTTATATGGTAATAGTACATATCGTTATACGTTATAACGTAACAATATATAACGTTATACGTTATATGGTAATACTATATAACGATATACGATATTACGTAATAGTATATATCGTTATACGTTATTCCGTAATAGTATATACCGTTTTACGTTATATGGTAATACTATATAACGATATACGTTATTACGTAATAGTATATATCGTTATACGTTATAACGTAACACTATATAATGTTATACGTTACATGGTAATAGTATATATCGTTATACGTTATAACGTAACAATATATAACGTTATACGTTATATGGTAATAGTATATATCGTTATACGTTATAACGTAACAATATATAACGTTATACGTTATATGGTAATACTATATAACGATATACGTTATTAGGTAATAGTATATATCGTTATGCGTTATAACGTCACACTATATATCGTTTTACGATATATGGTAATGCTATATAACGTTATACGTTATAACGTAACACTATATAACGTTATACGTTATATGGTAATAGTATATATCGTTATACGTTATAACGTAACAATATATAACGTTATACGTTAAATGGTAATGCTATATAACGATATACGTTATTACGTAATAGTATATATCGTTATACGTTATAACGTAACACTATATAACGTTATACGTTATATGGTAATTATTTATAACGTTATACGTTATTACGTAATAGTATATATCGTTTTACCTTATATGGTAATGCTATATAACGTTATACGTTATATGGTAATAGTATATATCGTTATACGTTATAACGTAACAATATATAACGTTATACGTTATATGGTAATATTATATATCGTTATACGTTATAACGTAGCAATATATAACGTTATACGTTATATGGTAATACTATATAACGATATACGATATTACGTAATAGTATATATCGTTATACGTTATTACGTAATAGTATATAATGTTATACTTTATATGGTAATACTATATAACGTTATACGTTATAACGTATCACTATATAACGTTATACGTTATATGGTAATACTATATAACAATATACGTTATTACGTAATAGTACATATCGTTTTACGTTATATGGTAATGCTATATAACGTTATAGGTTATAACGTAACACTATATAACGTTATACGTTATTACGTAATAGTATATATCGTTATACGTTATAACGTAGCAATATATAACGTTATACGTTATATGGTAATACTATATAACGATATACGATATTACGTAATAGTATATATCGTTATACGTTATAACGTAACACTATATAACATTATACGTTATATGGCAATTCTATATAACGTTATACGTTATTACGTAATAGTATATATCGTTTTACCTTATATGGTAATGCTATATAACGTTATACGTTATATGGTAATAGTATATATCATTATACGTTATAACGTAACAATATATAACGTTACACGTTATATGGTAATAGTACATATCGTTATACGTTATAACGTAACAATATATAACGTTATACGTTATATGGTAATACTATATAACGATATACGATATTACGTAATAGTATATATCGTTATACGTTATTACGTAATAGTATATATCGCTTTACCTTATATGGTAATGCTATATAACGTTATACGTTATAACGTAACACTATATAACGTTATACGTTATATGGTAATAGTATATATCGTTATACGTTATAACGTAACAATATATAACGTTATACGTTATATGGCAATACTATATAACGATATACGTTATTACGTATTAGTATATATCGTTATGCGTTATAACGTCACACTATATATCGTTTTACGATATATGGTAATGCTATATAACGTTATACGTTATAACGTAACACTATATAACGTTATACGTTATATGGTAATAGTATATATCGTTATACGTTATAACGCAACAATATATAACGTTATACGTTATATGGTAATTCTATATAACGTTATACGTTATTCCGTAATAGTATATATCGTTTTACGTTATATGGTAATACTATATAACGATATACCTTATTACGTAATAGTATATATCGTTATACGTTATAACGTAACACTATATAACGTTATACGTTACATGGTAATAGTATATATCGTTATACGTTATAACGTAACAATATATAACGTTATACGTTATATGGTAATAGTATATATCGTTATACGTTATAACGTAACAATATATAACGTTATACGTTATATGGTAATACTATATAACGATATACGTTATTAGGTAATAGTATATATCGTTATACGTTATTACGTAATAGTATATAATGTTATACTTTATATGGTAATACTATATAACGTTATACGTTATAACGTATCACTATATAAAGTTATACGTTATATGGTAATACTATATAACAATATACGTTATTACGTAATAGTATATATCGTTTTACGTTATATGGTAATGCTATATAACGTTATACGTTATAACGTAACACTATATAACGTTATACGTTATTACGTAATAGTATATATCGTTTTACCTTATATGGTAATGCTATATAACGTTATACGTTATAACGTAAAACTATATAACGTTATACGTTATATGGTAATACTATATATGGTTATACGTTATAACGTAACAATATATAACGTTATACGTTATATGGAAATGCTATATAACGATATACGTTATTACGTAATAGTATATATCGTTATACGTTATTACGTAATAGTATATATCGTTATACGTTATAACGTAACAATATATAGCGTTATACGTTATATGGTAATACTATATAACGATATACGTTATTACGTAATAGTATATATCGTTTTACGTTATATGGTAATGCTATATAACGTTATACGTTATAACGTAACACTATATAACGTTATACGTTATTACGTAATAGTATATATCGTTTTACCTTATATGGTAATGCTATATAACGTTATACGTTATAACGTAAAACTATATAACGTTATACGTTATATGGTAATACTATATATGGTTATACGTTATAACGTAACAATATATAACGTTATACGTTATATGGAAATGCTATATAACGATATACGTTATTACGTAATAGTATATATCGTTATACGTTATAACGTAACACTATATAACGTTATACGTTACATGGTAATAGTATATATCGTTATACGTTATTACGTAATAGTATATATCGTTATACGTTATTACGTAATAGTATATATCGTTTTACGTTATATGGTAATGCTATATAACGTTATACGTTATAACGTAACACTATATAACGTTATACGTTATTACGTAATAGTATATATCGTTTTACCTTATATGGTAATGCTATATAACGTTATACGTTATAACGTAAAACTATATAACGTTATACGTTATATGGTAATACTATATATGGTTATACGTTATAACGTAACAATATATAACGTTATACGTTATATGGAAATGCTATATAACGATATACGTTATTACGTAATAGTATATATCGTTATACGTTATTACGTAATAGTATAAATCGTTATACGTTATAACGTAACAATATATAGCGTTATACGTTATATGGTAATACTATATAACGATATACGTTATTACGTAATAGTATATATCGTTATACGTTATAACGTAACACTATATATCGTTTTACGATATATGGTAATGCTACGTAACGTTATACGTTATAACGTAACACTATATAACGTTATACGTTATATGGTAATACTATATATCGTTATATGTTATAACGTAACAATATATAACGTTATACGTTTTATGGTAATAGTATATTTCGTTATACGTTATAACGTAACAATATATAACGTTATACGTTAAATGGTAATGCTATATAACGATATACGTTATTACGTAATAGTATATATCGTTATACGTTATAACGTAACACTATATAACGTTATACGTTACATGGTAATAGTATATATCGTTATACGTTATAACGTAACAATATATAACGTTATACGTTATATGGTAATAGTATATATCGTTATACGTTATAACGTAACAATATATAACGTTATACGTTATATGGTAATACTATATAACGATATACGTTATTAGGTAATAGTATATATCGTTATGCGTTATAACGTCACACTATATATCGTTTTACGATATATGGTAATGCTATATAACGTTATACGTTATAACATAACACTATATAACGTTATACGTTATATGGTAATAGTATATATCGTTATACGTTATAACGAAACAATATATAACGTTATACGTTAAATGGTAATGCTATATAACGATATACGTTATTACGTAATAGTATATATCGTTATACGTTATAACGTAACACTATATAACGTTATACGTTATATGGTAATTCTATATAACGTTATACGTTATTACGTAATAGTATATATCGTTTTACCTTATATGGTAATGCTATATAACGTTATACGTTATATGGTAATAGTATATATCGTTATACGTTATAACGTAACAATATATAACGTTATACGTTATATGGTAATATTATATATCGTTATACGTTATAACGTAGCAATATATAACGTTATACGTTATATGGTAATACTATATAACGATATACGATATTACGTAATAGTATATATCGTTATACGTTATTACGTAATAGTATATAATGTTATACTTTATATGGTAATACTATATAACGTTATACGTTATAACGTATCACTATATAACGTTATACGTTATATGGTAATACTATATAACAATATACGTTATTACGTAATAGTACATATCGTTTTACGTTATATGGTAATGCTATATAACGTTATAGGTTATAACGTAACACTATATAACGTTATACGTTATTACGTAATAGTATATATCGTTATACGTTATAACGTAGCAATATATAACGTTATACGTTATATGGTAATACTATATAACGATATACGATATTACGTAATAGTATATATCGTTATACGTTATAACGTAACACTATATAACATTATACGTTATATGGCAATTCTATATAACGTTATACGTTATTACGTAATAGTATATATCGTTTTACCTTATATGGTAATGCTATATAACGTTATAAGTTATATGGTAATAGTATATATCGTTATACGTTATAACGTAACAATATATAACGTTACACGTTATATGGTAATAGTACATATCGTTATACGTTATAACGTAACAATATATAACGTTATACGTTATATGGTAATACTATATAACGATATACGATATTACGTAATAGTATATATCGTTATACGTTATAACGTAATACTATATAACGTTATACGTTATTACGTAATAGTATATATCGCTTTACCTTATATGGTAATGCTATATAACGTTATACGTTATAACGTAACACTATATAACGTTATACGTTATATGGTAATAGTATATATCGTTATACGTTATAACGTAACAATATATAACGTTATACGTTATATGGCAATACTATATAACGATATACGTTATTACGTAATAGTATATATCGTTATGCGTTATAACGTCACACTATATATCGTTTTACGATATATGGTAATGCTATATAACGTTATACGTTATAACGTAACACTATATAACGTTATACGTTATATGGTAATAGTATATATCGTTATACGTTATAACGCAACAATATATAACGTTATACGTTATATGGTAATTCTATATAACGTTATACGTTATTCCGTAATAGTATATATCGTTTTACGTTATATGGTAATACTATATAACGATATACCTTATTACGTAATAGTATATATCGTTATACGTTATAACGTAACACTATATAACGTTATACGTTACATGGTAATAGTATATATCGTTATACGTTATAACGTAACAATATATAACGTTATACGTTATATGGTAATAGTATATATCGTTATACGTTATAACGTAACAATATATAACGTTATACGTTATATGGTAATACTATATAACGATATACGTTATTAGGTAATAGTATATATCGTTATACGTTATTACGTAATAGTATATAATGTTATACTTTATATGGTAATACTATATAACGTTATACGTTATAACGTATCACTATATAACGTTATACGTTATATGGTAATACTATATAACAATATACGTTATTACGTAATAGTATATATCGTTTTACGTTATATGGTAATAGTATATATCGTTATACGTTATAACGTAACAATATATAACGTTATACGTTATATGGTAATAGTATATATATTTATACGTTATAACGTAACAATATATAATGTTATACGTTATATGGTAATACTATATAACGATATACGATATTACGTAATAGTATATATCGTTATACGTTATTACGTAATAGTATATAATGTTATACTTTATATGGTAATACTATATAACGTTATACGTTATAACGTAACACTATATAACGTTATACGTTATATGGTAATAGTATATATCGTTATACGTTATAACGTAACAATATATAACGTTATACGTTATATGGCAATACTATATAACGATATACGTTATTACGTAATAGTATATATCGTTATGCGTTATAACGTCACACTATATATCGTTTTACGATATATGGTAATGCTATATAACGTTATACGTTATAACGTAACACTATATAACGTTATACGTTATATGGTAATAGTATATATCGTTATACGTTATAACGCAACAATATATAACGTTATACGTTATATGGTAATTCTATATAACGTTATACGTTATTCCGTAATAGTATATATCGTTTTACGTTATATGGTAATACTATATAACGATATACCTTATTACGTAATAGTATATATCGTTATACGTTATAACGTAACACTATATAACGTTATACGTTACATGGTAATAGTATATATCGTTATACGTTATAACGTAACAATATATAACGTTATACGTTATATGGTAATAGTATATATCGTTATACGTTATAACGTAACAATATATAACGTTATACGTTATATGGTAATACTATATAACGATATACGTTATTAGGTAATAGTATATATCGTTATACGTTATTACGTAATAGTATATAATGTTATACTTTATATGGTAATACTATATAACGTTATACGTTATAACGTATCACTATATAACGTTATACGTTATATGGTAATACTATATAACAATATACGTTATTACGTAATAGTATATATCGTTTTACGTTATATGGTAATAGTATATATCGTTATACGTTATAACGTAACAATATATAACGTTATACGTTATATGGTAATAGTATATATATTTATACGTTATAACGTAACAATATATAATGTTATACGTTATATGGTAATACTATATAACGATATACGATATTACGTAATAGTATATATCGTTATACGTTATTACGTAATAGTATATAATGTTATACTTTATATGGTAATACTATATAACGTTATACGTTATAACGTATCACTATATAACGTTATACGTTATATGGTAATGCTATATAACGATATACGTTATTACGTAATAGTATATATCGTTATACGTTATAACGTAACACTATATATCGTTTTACGATATATGGTAATGCTACGTAACGTTATACGTTATAACGTAACACTCTATAACGTTATACGTTATATAGTAATACTATATATCGTTATATGTTATAACGTAACAATATATAATAGTTAAACGTTTTATGGTAATAGTATATATCGTTATACGTTATAACGTAACAATATATAACGTTATACGTTATATGGTAATACTATATAACGTTATACGTTATTGCGTAATAGTATATATCGTTTTACCTTATATGGTAATGCTATATAACGATATACGTTATAACGTAACACTATATAACGTTATACGTTACATGGTAATAGTATATATCGTTATACGTTATAACGTAACAATATATAACGTTATACGTTATATGGTAATAGTATATATCGTTATACGTTATAACGTAACAATATATAACGTTATACGTTATATGGTAATACTATATAGCAATATACGTTATTACGTAATAGTATATATCGTTTTACGTTATATGGTAATACTATATATCGTTATACGTTATAACGTAACAATATATAACGTTATACGTTATATGGAAATACTATATAACGATATACGTTATTACGTAATAGTATATATCGTTATACGTTATAACGTAACACTATATAACGTTATACGTTATTCCGTAATAGTATATATCGTTTTACGTTATATGGTAATACTATATAACGATATACGTTATTACGTAATAGTATATATCGTTATACGTTATAACGTAACACTATATAACGTTATACGTTACATGGTAATAGTATATATCGTTATACGTTATAACGTAACAATATATAACGTTATACGTTATATGGTAATAGTATATATCGTTATACGTTACAACGTAACAATATATAACGTTATACGTTATATGGTAATACTATATAACGATATACGTTATTAGGTAATAGTATATATCGTTATGCGTTATAAAGTCACACTATATATCGTTTTACGATATATGGTAATGCTATATAACGTTATACGTTATAACGTAACACTATATAACGTTATACGTTATATGGTAATAGTATATATCGTTATACGTTATAACGTAACACTATATAACGTTATACGTTATATGGTAATACTATATATCGTTATACGTTATAACGTAACAATATATATAGCGTTATACGTTATATGGTAATACTATATAACGATATACGTTATTACGTAATAGTATATATCGTTATACGTTATAACGTAATACAATATAACGTTATACGTTATATGGTAATTCTATATAACGTTATACGTTATTGCGTAATAGTATATATCGTTTTACCTTATATGGTAATGCTATATAACGATATACGTTATAACGTAACACTATATAACGTTATACGTTACATGGTAATAGTATATATCGTTATACGTTATAACGTAAAAATATATAACGTTATACGTTATATGGTAATAGTATATATCGTTATACGTTATAACGTAACAATATATAACGTTATACGTTATATGGTAATACTATATAACGATATACGTTATTAGGTAATAGTATATATCGTTATGCGTTATAACGTCACACTATATATCGTTTTACGATATATGGTAATGCTATATAACGTTATACGTTATAACGTAACACTATATAACGTTATACGTTATATGGTAATAGTATATATCGTTATACGTTATAACGTAACAATATATAACGTTATACGTTAAATGGTAATGCTATATAACGATATACGTTATTACGTAATAGTATATATCGTTATACGTTATAACGTAACACTATATAACGTTATACGTTATATGGTAATTCTATATAACGTTATACGTTATTACGTAATAGTATATATCGTTTTACCATATATGGTAATGCTATATAACGTTATACGTTATATGGTAATAGTATATATCGTTATACGTTATAACGTAACAATATATAACGTTATACGTTATATGGTAATATTATATATCGTTATACGTTATAACGTAGCAATATATAACGTTATACGTTATATGGTAATACTATATAACGATATACGATATTACGTAATAGTATATATCGTTATACGTTATTACGTAATAGTATATAATGTTATACTTTATATGGTAATACTATATAACGTTATACGTTATAACGTATCACTATATAACGTTATACGTTATATGGTAATACTATATAACAATATACGTTATTACGTAATAGTACATATCGTTTTACGTTATATGGTAATGCTATATAACGTTATAGGTTATAACGTAACACTATATAACGTTATTCGTTATTACGTAATAGTATATATCGTTATACGTTATAACGTAGCAATATATAACGTTATACGTTATATGGTAATACTATATAACGATATACGATATTACGTAATAGTATATATCGTTATACGTTATTACGTAATAGTATATAATGTTATACTTTATATGGTAATACTATATAACGTTATACGTTATAACGTATCACTATATAACGTTATACGTTATATGGTAATACTATATAACAATATACGTTATTACGTAATAGTACATATCGTTTTACGTTATATGGTAATGCTATATAACGTTATACGTTATAACGTAATACTATATAACGATATACGTTATTACGTAATAGTATATATCGTTATACGTTATAACGTAACACTATATAACGTTATACGTTACATGGTAATAGTATATATCGTTATACGTTATAACGTAACAATATATAACGTTATACGTTATATGGTAATAGTATATATCGTTATACGTTATAACGTAACAATATATAACGTTATACGTTATATGGTAATAATATATAACGATATACGTTATTAGGTAATAGTATATATCGTTATGCGTTATAACGTCACACTATATATCGTTTTACGATATATGGTAATGCTATATAACGTTATACGTTATAACGTAACACTATATAACGTTATACGTTATATGGTAATAGTATATATCGTTATACGTTATAACGTAACAATATATAACGTTATACGTTAAATGGTAATGCTATATAACGATATACGTTACTACGTAATAGTATATATCGTTATACGTTATAACGTAACACTATATAACGTTATACGTTATATGGTAATTCTATATAACGTTATACGTTATTACGTAATAGTATATATCGTTTTACCTTATATGGTAATGCTATATAACGTTATACGTTATATGGTAATAGTATATATCGTTATACGTTATAACGTAACAATATATAACGTTATACGTTATATGGTAATATTATATATCGTTATACGTTATAACGTAGCAATATATAACGTTATACGTTATATGGTAATACTATATAACGATATACGATATTACGTAATAGTATATATCGTTATACGTTATTACGTAATAGTATATAATGTTATACTTTATATGGTAATACTATATAACGTTATACGTTATAACGTATCACTATATAACGTTATACGTTATATGGTAATACTATATAACAATATACGTTATTACGTACTAGTACATATCGTTTTACGTTATATGGTAATGCTATATAACGTTATACGTTATAACGTAACACTATATAACGTTATACGTTATTACGTAATAGTATATATCGTTATACGTTATAACGTAACAATATATAACGTTATACGTTATATGGTAATGCTATATAACGATATACGTTATTACGTAATAGTATATATCGTTATACGTTATTACGTAATAGTATATATCGTTATACGTTATAACGTAACAATATATAACGTTATACGTTATATGGTAATACTATATAACGATATACGTTATTACGTAATAGTATATATCGTTATACGTTATAACGTAACACTATATATCGTTTTACGATATATGGTATTGCTACGTAACGTTATACGTTATAACGTAACACTATATAACGTTACACGTTATATGGTAATACTATATATCGTTATATGTTATAACGTAATGTAGTATCGGAAAAGGATGGGATTAGGATAATTTAGATTTGTAAAATTCTCCTAATACTATTTATTAAGATAAATAAAAATAACAAGGATTAATTGGACAGAGAACGATAAATGTTCAACTTGAACTAAAACACAAAAGTCTTATTCCGCTCAAATCACTCTCTATAACTCTCGTCTTCGGCATCCGCACTCGCACGCTCTCGATTCTCAACCCATACTGCGCGCCTTTTGCGTTCGTTCTCGCCTGCGTCTTAACTGACATTGTCTTTAGCGTCTCTTTTGTTTTTTCCCCGCCCTATAGCGCACGTGTCCCGAAAACGCTCGTGGCCAGGGTCACGTAGGCCTTTTAGACGAAACTGTTCAGTTGAAAAGATCGACGATACATTGCTGTACCCAACGACACCGCGGTTCTCGCAACATTGTATACGGTTCGGCCGATATCTTAGGCCTTTTGTCCACGATACTACAGTAACAATATATAACGTTATACGTTTTATGGTAATAGTATATATCGTTATACGTTATAACGTAACAATATATAACGTTATACGTTATATGGTAATACTATATAACGATATACGTTATTACGTAATAGTATATATCGTTATACGTTATAACGTAATACTATATAACGTTATACGTTATTACGTAATAGTATATATCGCTTTACCTTATATGGTAATGCTATATAACGTTATACGTTATAACGTAACACTATATAACGTTATACGTTATATGGTAATAGTATATATCGTTATACGTTATAACGTAACAATATATAACGTTATACGTTATATGGTAATACTATATAACGATATACGTTATTACGTAATAGTATATATCGTTATGCGTTATAACGTCACACTATATATCGTTTTACGATATATGGTAATGCTATATAACGTTATACGTTATAACGTAACACTATATAACGTTATACGTTATATGGTAATAGTATATATCGTTATACGTTATAACGTAACAATATATAACGTTATACGTTATATGGTAATTCTATATAACGTTATACGTTATTCCGTAATAGTATATATCGTTTTACGTTATATGGTAATACTATATAACGATATACGTTATTACGTAATAGTATATATCATTATACCTTATAACGTAACACTATATAACGTTATACGTTACATGGTAATAGTATATATCGTTATACGTTATAACGTAACAATATATAACGTTATACGTTATATGGTAATAGTATATATCGTTATACGTTATAACGTAACAATATATAATGTTATGCGTTATATGGTAATACTATATAACGATATACGTTATTAGGTAATAGTATATATCGTTATGCGTTATAACGTCACACTATATATCGTTTTACGATATATGGTAATGCTATATAACGTTATACGTTATAACGTAACACTATATAACGTTATACGTTATATGGTAATAGTATATATCGTTATATGTTATAACGTAACAATATATAACGTTATACGTTATATGGTAATAGTATATATCGTTATACGTTATAACGCAACAATATATAACGTTATACGTTATATGGTAATTCTATATAACGTTATACGTTATTCCGTAATAGTATATATCGTTTTACGTTATAACGTAATACAATATAACGTTATACGTTATATGGTAATTCTATATAACGTTATACGTTATTGCGTAATAGTATATTTCGTTTTACCTTATATGGTAATGCTATATAACGATATACGTTATAACGTAACACTATATAACGTTATACGTTACATGGTAATAGTATATATCGTTATACGTTATAACGTAAAAATATATAACGTTATACGTTATATGGTAATAGTATATATCGTTATACGTTATAACGTAACAATATATAACGTTATACGTTATATGGTAATACTATATAACGATATACGTTATTAGGTAATAGTATATATCGTTATGCGTTATAATGTCACACTATAAATCGTTTTACGATATATGGTAATGCTATATAACGTTATACGATATAACGTAACACTATATAACGTTATACGTTATATGGTAATAGTATATATCGTTATACGTTATAACGTAACAATATATAACGTTATACGTTAAATGGTAATGCTATATAACGTTATACGTTATTACGTAATAGTATATATCGTTATACGTTATAACGTAACACTATATAACGTTATACGTTATATGGTAATTCTATATAACGTTATACGTTATTACGTAATAGTATATATCGTTTTACCTTATATGTTAATGCTATATAACGTTATACGTTATATGGTAATAGTATATATCGTTATACGTTATAACGTAACAATATATAACGTTATACGTTATATGGTAATAGTATATATATTTATACGTTATAACGTAACAATATATAATGTTATACGTTATATGGTAATACTATATAACGATATACGATATTACGTAATAGTATATATCGTTATACGTTATTACGTAATAGTATATAATGTTATACTTTATATGGTAATACTATATAACGTTATACGTTATAACGTATCACTATATAACGTTATACGTTATATGGTAATGCTATATAACGATATACGTTATTACGTAATAGTATATATCGTTATACGTTATAACGTAACACTATATATCGTTTTACGATATATGGTAATGCTACGTAACGTTATACGTTATAACGTAACAATATATAACGTTATACGTTATATGGTAATAGTATATACCGTTATACGTTATAACGTGACAATATATAACGTTATACGTTATATGGTAATACTATATAGCAATATACGTTATTACGTAATAGTATATATCGTTTTACGTTATATGGTAATACTATATATCGTTATACGTTATAACGTAACAATATATAACGTTATACGTTATATGGAAATACTATATAACGATATACGTTATTACGTAATAGTATATATCGTTATACGTTATAACGTAACACTATATAACGTTATACGTTATATGGTAATTCTATATAACGTTATACGTTATTCCGTAATAGTATATATCGTTTTACGTTATATGGTAATACTATATAACGATATACGTTATTACGTAATAGTATATATCGTTATACGTTATAACGTAACACTATATAAAGTTATACGTTACATGGTAATAGTATATATCGTTATACGTTATAACGTAACAATATATAACGTTATACGTTATATGGTAATAGTATATATCGTTATACGTTATAACGTAACAATATATAACGTTATACGCTATATGGTAATACTATATAACGATATACGTTATTAGGTAATAGTATATATCGTTATGCGTTATAACGTCACACTATATATCGTTTTACGATATATGGTAATGCTATATAACGTTATACGTTATAACGTAACACTATATAACGTTATACGTTATATGGTAATAGTATATATCGTTATACGTCATAACGTAACAATATATAACGTTATACGTTAAATGGTAATGCTATATAACGATATACGTTATTACGTAATAGTATATATCGTTATACGTTATAACGTAACACTATATAACGTTATACGTTATATGGTAATTCTATATAACGTTATACGTTATTACGTAATAGTATATATCGTGTTACCATATATGGTAATGCTATATAACGTTATACGTTATATGGTAATAGTATATATCGTTATACGTTATAACGTAACAATATATAACGTTATACGTTATATGGTAATATTATATATCGTTATACGTTATAACGTAGCAATATATAACGTTATACGTTATATGGTAATACTATATAACGATATACGATATTACGTAATAGTATATATCGTTATACGTTATTACGTAATAGTATATAATGTTATACTTTATATGGTAATACTATATAACGTTATACGTTATAACGTATCACTATATAACGTTATACGTTATATGGTAATACTATATAACAATATACGTTATTACGTAATAGTACATATCGTTTTACGTTATATGGTAATGCTATATAACGTTATAGGTTATAACGTAACACTATATAACGTTATACGTTATTACGTAATAGTATATATCGTTATACGTTATAACGTAGCAATATATAACGTTATACGTTATATGGTAATACTATATAACGATATACGATATTACGTAATAGTATATATCGTTATACGTTATTACGTAATAGTATATAATGTTATACTTTATATGGTAATACTATATAACGTTATACGTTATACGTTATATGGTAATACTATATAACAATATACGTTATTACGTAATAGTACATATCGTTTTACGTTATATGGTAATGCTATATAACGTTATACGTTATAACGTAATACTATATAACGATATACGTTATTACGTAATAGTATATATCGTTATACGTTATAACGTAACACTATATAACGTTATACGTTACATGGTAATAGTATATATCGTTATACGTTATAACGTAACAATATATAACGTTATACGTTATATGGTAATAGTATATATCGTTATACGTTATAACGTAACAATATATAACGTTATACGTTATATGGTAATACTATATAACGATATACGTTATTAGGTAATAGTATATATCGTTATGCGTTATAACGTCACACTATATATCGTTTTACGATATATGGTAATGCTATATAACGTTATACGTTATAACGTAACACTATATAACGTTATACGTTATATGGTAATAGTATATATCGTTATACGTTATAACGTAACAATATATAACGTTATACGTTAAATGGTAATGCTATATAACGATATACGTTATTACGTAATAGTATATATCGTTATACGTTATAACGTAACACTATATAACGTTATACGTTATATGGTAATTCTATATAACGTTATACGTTATTACGTAATAGTATATATCGTTTTACCTTATATGGTAATGCTATATAACGTTATACGTTATATGGTAATAGTATATATCGTTATACGTTATAACGTAACAATATATAACGTTATACGTTATATGGTAATATTATATATCGTTATACGTTATAACGTAGCAATATATAACGTTATACGTTATATGGTAATACTATATAACGATATACGATATTACGTAATAGTATATATCGTTATACGTTATTACGTAGTAGTATATAATGTTATACTTTATATGGTAATACTATATAACGTTATACGTTATAACGTATCACTATATAACGTTATACGTTATATGGTAATACTATATAACAATATACGTTATTACGTACTAGTACATATCGTTTTACGTTATATGGTAATGCTATATAACGTTATACGTTATAACGTAACACTATATAACGTTATACGTTATTACGTAATAGTATATATCGTTATACGTTATAACGTAACAATATATAACGTTATACGTTATATGGTAATGCTATATAACGATATACGTTATTACGTAATAGTATATATCGTTATACGTTATTACGTAATAGTATATATCGTTATACGTTATAACGTAACAATATATAACGTTATACGTTATATGGTAATACTATATAACGATATACGTTATTACGTAATAGTATATATCGTTATACGTTATAACGTAACACTATATATCGTTTTACGATATATGGTATTGCTACGTAACGTTATACGTTATAACGTAACACTATATAACGTTATACGTTATATGGTAATACTATATATCGTTATATGTTATAACGTAACAATATATAACGTTATACGTTTTATGGTAATAGTATATATCGTTATACGTTATAACGTAACAATATATAACGTTATACGTTATATGGTAATACTATATAACGATATACGTTATTACGTAATAGTATATATCGTTATACGTTATAACGTAATACTATATAAGGTTATACGTTATTACGTAATAGTATATATCGCTTTACCTTATATGGTAATGCTATATAACGTTATACGTTATAACGTAACACTATATAACGTTATACGTTATATGGTAATAGTATATATCGTTATACGTTATAACGTAACAATATATAACGTTATACGTTATATGGTAATACTATATAACGATATACGTTATTACGTAATAGTATATATCGTTATGCGTTATAACGTCACACTATATATCGTTTTACGATATATGGTAATGCTATATAACGTTATACGTTATAACGTAACACTATATAACGTTATACGTTATATGGTAATAGTATATATCGTTATACGTTATAACGTAACAATATATAACGTTATACGTTATATGGTAATACTATATAACGATATACGTTATTACGTAATAGTATATATCGTTATACGTTATAACGTAAATACTATAAGGTTATACGTTATTACGTAATAGTATATATCGCTTTACCTTATATGGTAATGCTATATAACGTTATACGTTATAACGTAACACTATATAACGTTATACGTTATATGGTAATAGTATATATCGTTATACGTTATAACGTAACAATATATAACGTTATACGTTATATGGTAATACTATATAACGATATACGTTATTACGTAATAGTATATATCGTTATGCGTTATAACGTCACACTATATATCGTTTTACGATATATGGTAATGCTATATAACGTTATACGTTATAACGTAACACTATATAACGTTATACGTTATATGGTAATAGTATATATCGTTATACGTTATAACGTAACAATATATAACGTTATACGTTATATGGTAATTCTATATAACGTTATACGTTATTCCGTAATAGTATATATCGTTTACGTTATATGGTAATACTATATAACGATTACGTTATTACGTAATAGTATATATCGTTATACGTTATAACGTAACACTATATAACGTTATACGTTACATGGTAATAGTATATATCGTTATACGTTATAACGTAACAATATATAACGTTATACGTTATATGGTAATAGTATATATCGTTATACGTTATAACGTAACAATATATAACGTTATGCGTTATATGGTAATACTATATAACGATATACGTTATTAGGTAATAGTATATATCGTTATGCGTTATAACGTCACACTATATATCGTTTTACGATATATGGTAATGCTATATAACGTTATACGTTATAACGTAACACTATATAACGTTATACGTTATATGGTAATAGTATATATCGTTATATGTTATAACGTAACAATATATAACGTTATACGTTATATGGTAATAGTATATATCGTTATACGTTATAACGCAACAATATATAACGTTATACGTTATATGGTAATTCTATATAACGTTATACGTTATTCCGTAATAGTATATATCGTTTTACGTTATATGGTAATACTATATAACGATATACGTTATTACGTAATAGTATATATCGTTATACGTTATAACGTAACACTATATAACGTTATACGTTACATGGTAATAGTATATATCGTTATACGTTATAACGTAACAATATATAACGTTATACGTTATATGGTAATAGTATATATCGTTATACGTTATAACGTAACAATATATAACGTTATACGTTATATGGTAATACTATATAACGATATACGTTATTAGGTAATAGTATATATCCTTATGCGTTATAACGTCACACTATATATCGTTTTACGATATATGGTAATACTATATAACGTTATACGTTATAACGTAACACTATATAACGTTATACGTTATATGGTAATAGTATATATCGTTATACGTTATAACGTAACAATATATAACGTTATACGTTAAATGGTAATGCTATATAACGATATACGATATTACGTAATAGTATATATCGTTATACGTTATTACGTAATAGTATATAATGTTATACTTTATATGGTAATACTATATAACGTTATACGTTATAACGTATCACTATATAACGTTATACGTTATATGGTAATACTATATAACAATATACGTTATTACGTAATAGTATATATCGTTTTACGTTATATGGTAATGCTATATAACGTTATACGTTATAACGTAACACTATATAACGTTATACGTTATTACGTAAAAGTATATATCGTTTTACCTTATATGGTAATGCTATATAACGTTATACGTTATAACGTAAAACTATATAACGTTATACGTTATATGGTAATACTATATATGGTTATACGTTATAACGTAACAATATATAACGTTATACGTTTTATGGTAATAGTATATATCGTTATACGTTATAACGTAACAATATATAACGTTATACGTTATATGGTAATACTATATAACGATATACGTTATTACGTAATAGTATATATCGTTATACGTTGTAACGTAACACTATATAACGTTATACGTTATATGGTAATTCTATATAACGTTATAGGTTATTACGTAATAGTATATATCGTTTTACGTTATATGGTAATGCTATGTAACTTTATACGTTATAACGTAACACTATATATACGTTATACGTTATACGTTACATGGTAATAGTATATATCGTTATACGTTATAACGTAACAATATATAACGTTATACGTTATATGGTAATAGTATATATCGTTATACGTTATAACGTAGCAATATATAACGTTATACGTTATATGGTAATACTATATAACGATATACGTTATTACGTAATAGTATATATCGTTATACGTTATAACGTAACACTATATAACGTTATATGTTATATCGTAATTCTATATAACGTTATACGTTATTACGTAATAGTATATATCGTTTTACTTTATATGGTAATGCTATATGACGTTATACGTTATAACGTAACACTATATAACGTTATACGTTATATGGTAATACTATATAACGATATACGTTATAACGTAACAATATATAACGTTATACGTTATATGGTAATACTATATATCGTTATACGTTATAACGTAACAATATATAACGTTATACGTTATATGGTAATACTATATAACGATATACGTTAATACGTAATAGTATATATCGTTATACGTTATAACGTAATACTATATAACGTTATACGTTACTACGTAATAGTATATATCGTTTTACCTTATATGGTAATGCTATATAACGTTATACGTTATAACGTAACACTATATAACGTTATACGTTATATGGTAATACTATATAACGATATACGTTATAACGTAACAATATATAACGTTATACGTTATATGGTAATACTATATATCGTTATACGTTATAACGTAACACTATATATACGTTATACGTTATACGTTACATGGTAATAGTATATATCGTTATACGTTATAACGTAACAATATATAACGTTATACGTTATATGGTAATAGTATATATCGTTATACGTTATAACGTAACAATATATAACGTTATACGTTATATGGTAATACTATATAACGATATACGTTATTAGGTAATAGTATATATCCTTATGCGTTATAACGTCACACTATATATCGTTTTACGATATATGGTAATACTATATAACGTTATACGTTATAACGTAACACTATATAACGTTATACGTTATATGGTAATAGTATATATCGTTATACGTTATAACGTAACAATATATAACGTTATACGTTAAATGGTAATGCTATATAACGATATACGATATTACGTAATAGTATATATCGTTATACGTTATTACGTAATAGTATATAATGTTATACTTTATATGGTAATACTATATAACGTTATACGTTATAACGTATCACTATATAACGTTATACGTTATATGGTAATACTATATAACAATATACGTTATTACGTAATAGTATATATCGTTTTACGTTATATGGTAATGCTATATAACGTTATACGTTATAACGTAACACTATATAACGTTATACGTTATTACGTAATAGTATATATCGTTTTACCTTATATGGTAATGCTATATAACGTTATACGTTATAACGTAAAACTATATAACGTTATACGTTATATGGTAATACTATATATGGTTATACGTTATAACGTAACAATATATAACGTTATACGTTTTATGGTAATAGTATATATCGTTATACGTTATAACGTAACAATATATAACGTTATACGTTATATGGTAATACTATATAACGATATACGTTATTACGTAATAGTATATATCGTTATACGTTATAACGTAACACTATATAACGTTATACGTTATATGGTAATTCTATATAACGTTATAGGTTATTACGTAATAGTATATATCGTTTTACGTTATATGGTAATGCTATGTAACTTTATACGTTATAACGTAACACTATATATACGTTATACGTTATACGTTACATGGTAATAGTATATATCGTTATACGTTATAACGTAACAATATATAACGTTATACGTTATATGGTAATAGTATATATCGTTATACGTTATAACGTAGCAATATATAACGTTATACGTTATATGGTAATACTATATAACGATATACGTTATTACGTAATAGTATATATCGTTATACGTTATAACGTAACACTATATAACGTTATATGTTATATCGTAATTCTATATAACGTTATACGTTATTACGTAATAGTATATATCGTTTTACTTTATATGGTAATGCTATATGACGTTATACGTTATAACGTAACACTATATAACGTTATACGTTATATGGTAATACTATATAACGATATACGTTATAACGTAACAATATATAACGTTATACGTTATATGGTAATACTATATATCGTTATACGTTATAACGTAACAATATATAACGTTATACGTTATATGGTAATACTATATAACGATATACGTTAATACGTAATAGTATATATCGTTATACGTTATAACGTAATACTATATAACGTTATACGTTACTACGTAATAGTATATATCGTTTTACCTTATATGGTAATGCTATATAACGTTATACGTTATAACGTAACACTATATAACGTTATACGTTATATGGTAATAGTATATATCGTTATACGTTATAACGTAACAATATATAACGTTATACGTTATATGGTAATACTATATAACGATATACGTTATTACGTAATAGTATATATCGTTATACGTTATAACGTAACACTATATACCGTTTTACGATATATGGTAATGCTATATAACGTTATACGTTATAACGTAACACTATATAACGTTATACGTTATATGGTAATACTATATATCGTTATACCTTATAACGTAACAATATATATAGCGTTATACGTTATATGGTAATACTATATAACGATATACGTTATTACGTAATAGTATATATCGTTATACGTTATAACGTAATACAATATAACGTTATACGTTATATGGTAATTCTATATAACGTTATACGTTATTGCGTATTAGTATATATCGTTTTACCTTATATGGTAATGCTATATAACGATATACGTTATAACGTAACACTATATAACGTTATACGTTACATGGTAATAGTATATATCGTTATACGTTATAACGTAACAATATATAACGTTATACGTTATATGGTAATAGTATATATCGTTATGCGTTATAACGTCACACTATATATCGTTTTACGATATATGGTAATACTATATAACGTTATACGTTATAACGTAACACTATATAACGTTATACGTTATATGGTAATAGTATATATCGTTATACGTTATAACGTAACAATATATAACGTTATACGTTAAATGGTAATGCTATATAACGATATACGATATTACGTAATAGTATATATCGTTATACGTTATTACGTAATAGTATATAATGTTATACTTTATATGGTAATACTATATAACGTTATACGTTATAACGTAACAATATATAACGTTATACGTTATAACGTAATACTATATAACGATATACGTTATTACGTAATAGTATATATCGCTTTACCTAATATGGTAATGCTATATAACGCTATACGTTATAACGTAACACTATATAACGTTATACGTTATATGGTAATAGTATATATCGTTATACGTTATAACGTAACAATATGTAACGTTTTAC
This sequence comes from Bombus affinis, assembly GCF_024516045.1. Lineage (NCBI taxonomy): Eukaryota > Metazoa > Arthropoda > Insecta > Hymenoptera > Apidae > Bombus > Bombus affinis. The sequence continues at coordinate 34,588 of NW_026108925.1, read as the reverse complement.
GATATATGGTAATGCTATATAACGTTATACGTTATAACGTAACACTATATAACGTTATACGTTATATGGTAATTATATATATCGTTATACGTTATAACGTAACAATATATAACGTTATACGTTATATGGTAATAGTATATATCGTTATACGTTATAACGTAACAATATATAACGTTATACGTTATATGGTAATACTATATAACGATATACGTTATTACGTAATAGTATATATCGTTATGCGTTATAACGTCACACTATATATCGTTTTACGATATATGGTAATGCTATATAACGTTATACGTTATAACGTAACAATATATAACGTTATACGTTATATGGTAATACTATATAACGATATACGTTATTACGTAATAGTATATATCGTTATGCGTTATAACGTCACACTATATATCGTTTTACGATATATGGTAATGCTATATAACGTTATACGTTATAACGTAACACTATATAACGTTATACGTTATATGGTAATAGTATATATCGTTATACGTTATAACGTAACAATATATAACGTTATACGTTATATGGTAATAGTATATATCGTTATGCGTTATAACGTCACACTATATATCGTTTTACGATATATGGTAATACTATATAACGTTATACGTTATAACGTAACACTATATAACGTTATGCGTTATATGGTAATACTATATAACGATATACGTTATTAGGTAATAGTATATATCGTTATGCGTTATAACGTCACACTATATATCGTTTTACGATATATGGTAATGCTATATAACGTTATACGTTATAACGTAACACTATATAACGTTATACGTTATATGGTAATAGTATATATCGTTATACGTTATAACGTAACAATATATAACGTTATACGTTAAATGGTAATGCTATATAACGATATACGATATTACGTAATAGTATATATCGTTATACGTTATTACGTAATAGTATATAATGTTATACTTTATATGGTAATACTATATAACGTTATACGTTATAACGTATCACTATATAACGTTATACGTTATATGGTAATACTATATAACAATATACGTTATTACGTAATAGTATATATCATTTTACGTTATATGGTAATGCTATATAACGTTATACGTTATAACGTAACACTATATAACGTTATACGTTATTACGTAATAGTATATATCGTTTTACCTTATATGGTAATGCTATATAACGTTATACGTTATAACGTAAAACTATATAACGTTATACGTTCTATGGTAATACTATATATGGTTATACGTTATAACGTAACAATATATAACGTTATACGTTATATGGAAATGCTATATAACGATATACGTTATTACGTAATAGTATATATCGTTATACGTTATTACGTAATAGTATATATCGTTATACGTTATAACGTAACAATATATAACGTTATACGTTAAATGGTAATGCTATATAACGATATACGATATTACGTAATAGTATATATCGTTATACGTTATTACGTAATAGTATATAATGTTATACTTTATATGGTAATACTATATAACGTTATACGTTATAACGTAACAATATATAACGTTATACGTTATAACGTAATACTATATAACGATATACGTTATTACGTAATAGTATATATCGCTTTACCTAATATGGTAATGCTATATAACGCTATACGTTATAACGTAACACTATATAACGTTATACGTTATATGGTAATAGTATATATCGTTATACGTTATAACGTAACAATATGTAACGTTTTACGATATATGGTAATGCTATATAACGTTATACGTTATAACGTAACACTATATAACGTTATACGTTATATGGTAATTATATATATCGTTATACGTTATAACGTAACAATATATAACGTTATACGTTATATGGTAATAGTATATATCGTTATACGTTATAACGTAACAATATATAACGTTATACGTTATATGGTAATACTATATAACGATATACGTTATTACGTAATAGTATATATCGTTATGCGTTATAACGTCACACTATATATCGTTTTACGATATATGGTAATGCTATATAACGTTATACGTTATAACGTAACAATATATAACGTTATACGTTATATGGTAATACTATATAACGATATACGTTATTACGTAATAGTATATATCGTTATGCGTTATAACGTCACACTATATATCGTTTTACGATATATGGTAATGCTATATAACGTTATACGTTATAACGTAACACTATATAACGTTATACGTTATATGGTAATAGTATATATCGTTATACGTTATAACGTAACAATATATAACGTTATACGTTATATGGTAATAGTATATATCGTTATGCGTTATAACGTCACACTATATATCGTTTTACGATATATGGTAATACTATATAACGTTATACGTTATAACGTAACACTATATAACGTTATGCGTTATATGGTAATACTATATAACGATATACGTTATTAGGTAATAGTATATATCGTTATGCGTTATAACGTCACACTATATATCGTTTTACGATATATGGTAATGCTATATAACGTTATACGTTATAACGTAACACTATATAACGTTATACGTTATATGGTAATAGTATATATCGTTATACGTTATAACGTAACAATATATAACGTTATACGTTAAATGGTAATGCTATATAACGATATACGATATTACGTAATAGTATATATCGTTATACGTTATTACGTAATAGTATATAATGTTATACTTTATATGGTAATACTATATAACGTTATACGTTATAACGTATCACTATATAACGTTATACGTTATATGGTAATACTATATAACAATATACGTTATTACGTAATAGTATATATCATTTTACGTTATATGGTAATGCTATATAACGTTATACGTTATAACGTAACACTATATAACGTTATACGTTATTACGTAATAGTATATATCGTTTTACCTTATATGGTAATGCTATATAACGTTATACGTTATAACGTAAAACTATATAACGTTATACGTTCTATGGTAATACTATATATGGTTATACGTTATAACGTAACAATATATAACGTTATACGTTATATGGAAATGCTATATAACGATATACGTTATTACGTAATAGTATATATCGTTATACGTTATTACGTAATAGTATATATCGTTATACGTTATAACGTAACAATATATAGCGTTATACGTTATATGGTAATACTATATAACGATATACGTTATTACGTAATAGTATATATCGTTATACGTTATAACGTAACACTATGTATCGTTTTACGATATATGGTAATGCTACGTAACGTTATACGTTATAACGTAACACTATATAACGTTATACGTTATATGGTAATACTATATATCGTTATATGTTATAACGTAACAATATATAACGTTATACGTTTTATGGTAATAGTATATATCGTTATACGTTATAACGTAACAATATATAACGTTATACGTTATATGGTAACACTATATAACGATATACGTTATTACGTAATAGTATATATCGTTATACGTTATAACGTAACACTATATAACGTTATACGTTATATGGTAATTCTATATAACGTTATAGGTTATTACGTAATAGTATATATCGTTTTACGATATATGGTAATGCTATGTAACTTTATACGTTATAACGTAACACTATATATACGTTATACGTTATACGTTACATGGTAATAGTATATATCGTTATACGTTATAACGTAACAATATATAACGTTATACGTTATATGGTAATAGTATATATCGTTATACGTTATAACGTAGCAATATATAAAGTTATACGTTATATGGTAATACTATATAACGATATACGTTATTACGTAATAGTATATATCGTTATACGTTATAACGTAACACTATATAACGTTATATGTTATATGGTAATTCTATATAACGTTATACGTTATTACGTAATAGTATATATCGGTTTACTTTATATGGTAATGCTATATGACGTTATACGTTATAACGTAACACTATATAACGTTATACGTTATATGGTAACAGTATATATCGTTATACGTTATAACGTAACAATATATAACGTTATACGTTATATGGTAATACTATATATCGTTATACGTTATATGGTAATACTATATATCGTTATACGTTATAACGTAACAATATATAACGTTATACGTTATATGGTAATACTATATAACGATATACGTTATTACGTAATAGTATATATCGTTATACGTTATAACGTAATACTATATAACGTTATACGTTACTACGTAATAGTATATATCGTTTTACCTTATATGGTAATGCTATATAACGTTATACGTTATAACGTAACACTATATAACGTTATACGTTATATGGTAATAGTATATATCGTTATACGTTATAACGTAACAATATATAACGTTATACGTTATATGGTAATACTATATAACGATATACGTTATTACGTAATAGTATATATCGTTATACGTTATAACGTAACAATATATAACGTTATACGTTATATGGTAATAGTATATATCGTTATACGTTATAACGTAACAATATATAACGTTATACGTTATATGGTAATACTATATAACGATATACGTTATTAGGTAATAGTATATATCGTTATACGTTATAAAGTAACACTATATAACGTTATACGTTACATGGTAATAGTATATATCGTTATACGTTATAACGTAACAATATATAACGTTGTACGTTATATGGTAATAGTATATATCGTTATACGTTATAACGGAACAATATATAACGTTATACGTTATATGGTAATACTATATAACGATATACGTTATTAGGTAATAGTATATATCGTTATGCGTTATAACGTCACACTATATATCGTTTTACGATATATGGTAATGCTATATAACGTTATACGTTATAACGTAACACTATATAACGTTATACGTTATATGGTAATAGTATATATCGTTATACGTTATAACGTAACAATATATAACGTTATACGTTAAATGGTAATGCTATATAACGATATACGTTATTACGTAATAGTATATATCGTTATACGTTATAACGTAACACTATATAACGTTATACGTTATATGGTAATTCTATATAACGTTATACGTTATTACGTAATAGTATATATCGTTTTACCTTATATGGTAATGCTATATAACGTTATACGTTATATGGTAATAGTATATATCGTTATACGTTATAACGTAACAATATATAACGTTATACGTTATATGGTAATATTATATATCGTTATACGTTATAACGTAGCAATATATAACGTTATACGTTATATGGTAATACTATATAACGATATACGATATTACGTAATAGTATATATCGTTATACGTTATTACGTAATAGTATATAATGTTATACTTTATATGGTAATACTATATAACGTTATACGTTATAACGTATCACTATATAACGTTATACGTTATATGGTAATACTATATAACAATATACGTTATTACGTAATAGTACATATCGTTTTACGTTATATGGTAATGCTATATAACGTTATACGTTATAACGTAACACTATATAACGTTATACGTTATTACGTAATAGTGTATATCGTTATACGTTATAACGTAGCAATATATAACGTTATACGTTATATGGTAATACTATATAACGATATACGATATTACGTAATAGTATATATCGTTATACGTTATTACGTAATAGTATATAATGTTATACTTTATATGGTAATACTATATAACGTTATACGTTATAACGTATCACTATATAACGTTATACGTTATATGGTAATACTATATAACAATATACGTTATTACGTAATAGTACATATCGTTTTACGTTATATGGTAATGCTATATAACGTTATACGTTATAACGTAATACTATATAACGATATACGTTATTACGTAATAGTATATATCGTTATACGTTATAACGTAACACTATATAACGTTATACGTTACATGGTAATAGTATATATCGTTATACGTTATAACGTAACAATATATAACGTTATACGTTATATGGTAATAGTATATATCGTTATACGTTATATGGTAATTCTATATAACGTTATACGTTATTACGTAATAGTATATATCGTTTTACCTTATATGGTAATGCTATATAACGTTATACGTTATATGGTAATAGTATATATCGTTATACGTTATAACGTAACAATATATAAGGTTATACGTTATATGGTAATATTATATATCGTTATACGTTATAACGTAACAATATATAACGTTATACGTTATATGGTAATATTATATATCGTTATACGTTATAACGTATCACTATATAACGTTATACGTTATATGGTAATACTATATAACAATATACGTTATTACGTAATAGTACATATCGTTTTACGTTATATGGTAATGCTATATAACGTTATACGTTATTACGTAATAGTATATATCGTTATACGTTATAACGTAACAATATATAACGTTATACGTTATATGGTAATGCTATATAACGATATACTTTATTACGTAATAGTATATATCGTTATACGTTATTACGTAATAGTATATATCGTTATACGTTATAACGTAACAATATATAACGTTATACGTTATATGGTAATACTATATAACGATATACGTTATTACGTAATAGTATATATCGTTATACGTTATAACGTAACACTATATATCGTTTTACGATATATGGTATTGCTACGTAACGTTATACGTTATAACGTAACACTATATAACGTTATACGTTATATGGTAATACTATATATCGTTATATGTTATAACGTAACAATATATAACGTTATACGTTTTATGGTAATAGTATATATCGTTATACGTTATAACGTAACAATATATAACGTTATACGTTATATGGTAATACTATATAACGATATACGTTATTACGTAATAGTATATATCGTTATACGTTATAACGTAATACTATATAACGTTATACGTTATTACGTAATAGTATATATCGCTTTACCTTATATGGTAATGCTATATAACGTTATACGTTATAACGTAACACTATATAACGTTATACGTTATATGGTAATAGTATATATCGTTATACGTTATAACGTAACAATATATAACGTTATACGTTATATGGTAATACTATATAACGATATACGTTATTACGTAATAGTATACATCGTTATGCGTTATAACGTCACACTATATATCGTTTTACGATATATGGTAATGCCATATAACGTTATACGTTATAACGTAACAATATATAACGTTATACGTTATATGGTAATACTATATAACGATATACGTTATTACGTAATAGTATATATCGTTATACGTTATAACGTAATACTATATAACGTTATACGTTATTACGTAATAGTATATATCGCTTTACCTAATATGGTAATGCTATATAACGCTATACGTTATAACGTAACACTATATAACGTTATACGTTATATGGTAATAGTATATATCGTTATACGTTATAACGTAACAATATATAACGTTATACGTTATATGGTAATAGTATATATCGTTATACGTTATAACGTAACAATATATAACGTTATACGTTATATGGTAATACTATATAACGATATACGTTATTACGTAATAGTATATATCGTTATGCGTTATAACGTCACACTATATATCGTTTTACGATATATGGTAATGCTATATAACGTTATACGTTATAACGTAACAATATATAACGTTATACGTTATATGGTAATACTATATAACGATATACGTTATTACGTAATAGTATATATCGTTATGCGTTATAACGTCACACTATATATCGTTTTACGATATATGGTAATGCTATATAACGTTATACGTTATAACGTAACACTATATAACGTTATACGTTATATGGTAATAGTATATATCGTTATACGTTATAACGTAACAATATATAACGTTATACGTTATATGGTAATAGTATATATCGTTATACGTTATAACGTAACAATATATAACGTTATGCGTTATATGGTAATACTATATAACGATATACGTTATTAGGTAATAGTATATATCGTTATGCGTTATAACGTCACACTATATATCGTTTTACGATATATGGTAATGCTATATAACGTTATACGTTATAACGTAACACTATATAACGTTATACGTTATATGGTAATAGTATATATCGTTATACGTTATAACGTAACAATATATAACGTTATACGTTAAATGGTAATGCTATATAACGATATACGATATTACGTAATAGTATATATCGTTATACGTTATTACGTAATAGTATATAATGTTATACTTTATATGGTAATACTATATAACGTTATACGTTATAACGTATCACTATATAACGTTATACGTTATATGGTAATACTATATAACAATATACGTTATTACGTAATAGTATATATCGTTTTACGTTATATGGTAATGCTATATAACGTTATACGTTATTACGTAATAGTATATATCGTTTTACCTTATATGGTAATGCTATATAACGTTATACGTTATAACGTAAAACTATATAACGTTATACGTTCTATGGTAATACTATATATGGTTATACGTTATAACGTAACAATATATAACGTTATACGTTATATGGAAATGCTATATAACGATATACGTTATTACGTAATAGTATATATCGTTATACGTTATTACGTAATAGTATATATCGTTATACGTTATAACGTAACAATATATAGCGTTATACGTTATATGGTAATACTATATAACGATATACGTTATTACGTAATAGTATATATCGTTATACGTTATAACGTAACACTATGTATCGTTTTACGATATATGGTAATGCTACGTAACGTTATACGTTATAACGTAACACTATATAACGTTATACGTTATATGGTAATACTATATATCGTTATATGTTATAACGTAACAATATATAACGTTATACGTTTTATGGTAATAGTATATATCGTTATACGTTATAACGTAACAATATATAACGTTATACGTTATATGGTAACACTATATAACGATATACGTTATTACGTAATAGTATATATCGTTATACGTTATAACGTAACACGATATAACGTTATACGTTATATGGTAATTCTATATAACGTTATAGGTTATTACGTAATAGTATATACCGTTTTACGTTATATGGTAATGCTATGTAACTTTATACGTTATAACGTAACACTATATATACGTTATACGTTATACGTTACATGGTAATAGTATATATCGTTATACGTTATAACGTAACAATATATAACGTTATACGTTATATGGTAATAGTATATATCGTTATACGTTATAACGTAGCAATATATAAAGTTATACGTTATATGGTAATACTATATAACGATATACGTTATTACGTAATAGTATATATCGTTATACGTTATAACGTAACACTATATAACGTTATATGTTATATGGTAATTCTATATAACGTTATACGTTATTACGTAATAGTATATATCGGTTTACTTTATATGGTAATGCTATATGACGTTATACGTTATAACGTAACACTATATAACGTTATACGTTATATGGTAACAGTATATATCGTTATACGTTATAACGTAACAATATATAACGTTATACGTTATATGGTAATACTATATATCGTTATACGTTATAACGTAACAATATATAACGTTATACGTTATATGGTAATACTATATAACGATATACGTTATTACGTAATAGTATATATCGTTATACGTTATAACGTAATACTATATAACGTTATACGTTACTACGTAATAGTATATATCGTTTTACCTTATATGGTAATGCTATATAACGTTATACGTTATAACGTAACACTATATAACGTTATACGTTATATGGTAATAGTATATATCGTTATACGTTATAACGTAACAATATATAACGTTATACGTTATATGGTAATACTATATAACGATATACGTTATTAGGTAATAGTATATATCGTTATGCGTTATAATGTCACACTATATATCGTTTTACGATATATGGTAATGCTATATAACGTTATACGTTATAACGTAACACTATATAACGTTATACGTTATATGGTAATAGTATATATCGTTATACGTTATAACGTAACAATATATAACGTTATACGTTAAATGGTAATGCTATATAACGATATACGTTATTACGTAATAGTATATATCGTTATACGTTATAACGTAACACTATATAACGTTATACGTTATTACGTAATAGTATATATCGTTTTACCTTATATGGTAATGCTATATAACGTTATACGTTATATGGTAATAGTATATATCGTTATACGTTATAACGTAACAATATATAACGTTATACGTTATATGGTAATAGTATATATATTTATACGTTATAACGTAACAATATATAACGTTATACGTTATATGGTAATACTATATAACGATATACGATATTACGTAATAGTATATATCGTTATACGTTATTACGTAATAGTATATAATGTCATACTTTATATGGTAATACTGTATAACGTTATACGTTATAACGTATCACTATATAACGTTATACGTTATATGGTAATGCTATATAACGATATACGTTATTACGTAATAGTATATATCGTTATACGTTATAACGTAACACTATATATCGTTTTACGATATATGGTAATGCTACGTAACGTTATACGTTATAACGTAACACTATATAACGTTATACGTTATATGGTAATACTATATATCGTTATATGTTATAACGTAACAATATATAACGTTATACGTTATATGGTAATAGTATATATCGTTATACGTTATAACGTAACAATATATAACGTTATACGTTATATGGTAATAGTATATATCGTTATACGTTATAACGTAACAATATATAACGTTATACGTTATATGGTAATACTATATAACGATATACGTTATTACGTAATAGTATATATCGTTATACGTTATAACGTAACACTATATAACGTTATACGTTATATGGTAATTCTATATAACGTTATACGTTATTCCGTAATAGTATATATCGTTTTACGTTATATGGTAATACTATATAACGATATACGTTATTACGTAATAGTATATATCGTTTTACGTTATATGGTAATACTATATATCGTTATACGTTATAACGTAACAATATATAACGTTATACGTTATATGGAAATACTATATAACGATATACGTTATTACGTAATAGTATATATCGTTATACGTTATAACGTAACACTATATAACGTTATACGTTATATGGTTATTCTATATAACGTTATACGTTATTCCGTAATAGTATATATCGTTTTACGTTATATGGTAATACTATATAACGATATACGTTATTACGTAATAGTATATATCGTTATACGTTATAACGTAACACTATATAACGTTATACGTTACATGGTAATAGTATATATCTTTATACGTTATAACGTAACAATATATAACGTTATACGTTATATGGTAATAGTATATATCGTTATACGTTATAACGTAACAATATATAACGTTATACGTTATATGGTAATACTATATAACGTTATACGTTATTACGTAATAGTATATATCGTTTTACCTTATATGGTAATGCTATATAACGTTATACGTTATATGGTAATAGTATATATCGTTATACGTTATAACGTAACAATATATAACGTTATACGTTATATGGTAATATTATATATCGTTATACGTTATAACGTAGCAATATATAACGTTATACGTTATATGGTAATACTATATAACGATATACGATATTACGTAATAGTATATATCGTTATACGTTATTACGTAATAGTATATAATGTTATACTTTATATGGTAATACTATATAACGTTATACGTTATAACGTATCACTATATAACGTTATACGTTATATGGTAATACTATATAACAATATACGTTATTACGTAATAGTACATATCGTTTTACGTTATATGGTAATGCTATATAACGTTATACGTTATAACGTAACACTATATAACGTTATACGTTATTACGTAATAGTATATATCGTTTTACCTTATATGGTAATGCTATATAACGTTATACGTTATAACGTAAAACTATATAACGTTATACGTTATATGGTAATACTATATATGGTTATACGTTATAGCGTAACAATATATAACGTTATACGTTATATGGTAATGCTATATAACGATATACGTTATTACGTAATAGTATATATCGTTATACGTTATTACGTAATAGTATATATCGTTATACGTTATAACGTAACAATATATAACGTTATACGTTATATGGTAATACTATATAACGATATACGTTATTACGTAATAGTATATATCGTTATACGTTATAATGTAACACTATACATCGTTTTACGATATATGGTAATGCTACGAAACGTTAAACGTTATAACGTAACACTATATAACGTTATACGTTATATGGTAATACTATATATCGTTATATGTTATAACGTAACAATATATAACGTTATACGTTTTATGGTAATAGTATATACCGTTATACGTTATAACGTAACAATATATAACGTTATACGTTATATGGTAATACTATATTACGATATACGTTATTAGGTAATAGTATATATCGTTATGCGTTATAACGTCACACTATATATCGTTTTACGATATATGGTAATGCTATATAACGTTATACGTTATAACGTAACACTATATAACGTTATACGTTATATGGTAATAGTATATATCGTTATACGTTATAACGTAACAATATATAACGTTATACGTTAAATGGTAATGCTATATAACGATATACGTTATTACGTAATAGTATATATCGTTATACGTTATAACGTAACACTATATAACGTTATGCGTGATATGGTAATTCTATATAACGTTATACGTTATTACGTAATAGTATATATCGTTTTACCTTATATGGTAATGCTATATAACGTTATACGTTATATGGTAATAGTATATATCGTTATACGTTATAACGTAACAATATATAACGTTATACGTTATATGGTAATACTATATAACGATATACGATATTACGTAATAGTATATATCGTTATACGTTATTACGTAATAGTATATAATGTTATACTTTATATGGTAATACTATATAACGTTATACGTTATAACGTATCACTATATAACGTTATACGTTATATGGTAATACTATACAACAATATACGTTATTACGTAATAGTATATATCGTTTTACGTTATATGGTAATGCTATATAACGTTATACGTTATAACGTAACACTATATAACGTTATACGTTATTACGTAATAGTATATATCGTTTTACCTTATATGGTAATGCTATATAACGTTATACGTTATAACGTAAAACTATATAACGTTATACGTTATATGGTAATACTATATATGGTTATACGTTATAACGTAACAATATATAACGTTATACGTTATATGGTAATGCTATATAACGATATACGTTATTACGTAATGGTATATATCGTTATACGTTATTACGTAATAGTATATATCGTTATACGTTATAACGTATAACGATATACGTTATTACGTAATGGTATATATCGTTATACGTTATTACGTAATAGTATATATCGTTATACGTTATAACGTAACAATATATAACGATATACGTTATATGGTAATACTATATAACGATATACGTTATTACGTAATAGTATATATCGTTATACGTTATAACGTAACACTATATATCGGTTTACGATATATGGTAATGCTACGTAACGTTATACGTTATAACGTAACACTATATAACGTTATACGTTATATGGTAATACTATATATCGTTATATGTTATAACGTAACAATATATAACGTTATACGTTTTATGGTAATAGTATATATCGTTATACGTTATAACGTAACAATATATAACGTTATACGTTATATGGTAATACTATATAACGTTATACGTTATTGCGTAATAGTATATGTCGTTTTACCTTATATGGTAATGCTATATAACGATATACGTTATAACGTAACACTATATAACGTTATACGTTACATGGTAATAGTATATATCGTTATACGTTGTAACGTAACAATATATAACGTTATACGTTATATGGTAATAGTATATATCGTTATACGTTATAACGTAACAATATATAACGTTATACGTTATATGGTAATACTATATAACAATATACGTTATTACGTAATAGTATATATCGTTTTACGTTATATGGTAATACTATATATCGTTTTACGATATATGGTAATGCTATATAACGTTATACGGTATAACGTAACACTATATAACGTTATACGTTACATGGTAATACTATATATCGTTATACGTTATAACGTAACAATATATATCGTTATACGTTATATGGTAATACTATATAACGATATACGTTATTACGCAATAGTATATATCGTTATACGTTATAACGTAATACAATATAACTTTATACGTTATATGGTAATTCTATATAACGTTATAAGTTATTGCGTAATAGTATATATCGTTTTACCTTATATGGTAATGCTATATAACGATATACGTTATAACGTAACACTATATAACGTTATACGTTACATGGTAATAGTATATATCGTTATACGTTATAACGTAACAATATATAACGTTATACGATATATGGTAATAGTATATATCGTTATACGTTATAACGTAACAATATATAACGTTATACGTTATATGGTAATACTATATAACGATATACGTTATTAGGTAATAGTATATATCGTTATGCGTTATAACGTCACACTATATATCGTTTTACGATATATGGTAATGCTATATAACGTTATACGTTATAACGTAACACTATATAACGTTATACGTTATATGGTAATAGTATATATCGTTATACGTTATAACGTAACAATATATAACGTTATACGTTAAATGGTAATGCTATATAACGATATACGTTATTACGTAATAGTATATATCGTTATACGTTATATGGTAACACTATATAACGTTATACGTTATATGGTAATTCTATATAACGTTATACGTTATTACGTAATAGTATATATCGTTTTACCTTATATGGTAATGCTATATAACGTTATACGTTATATGGTAATAGTATATATCGTTATACGTTATAACGTAACAATATATAACGTTATACGTTATATGGTAATGCTATATAACGATATACGATATTACGTAATAGTATATATCGTTATACGTTATTACGTAATAGTATATAATGTTATACTTTATATGGTAATACTATATAACGTTATACGTTATAACGTATCACTATATAACGTTATACGTTATATGGTAATACTATATAACAATATACGTTATTACGTAATAGTATATATCGTGTTACGTTATATGGTAATGCTATATAACGTTATACGTTATAACGTAACACTATATAACGTTATACGTTATTACGTAATAGTATATATCGTTTTACCTTATATGGTAATGCTATATAACGTTATACGTTATAACGTAACACTATATAACGTTATACGTTATTACGTAATAGTATATATCGTTTTACCTTATATGGTAATGCTATATAACGTTATACGTTATAACGTAAAACTATATAACGTTATACGTTATATGGTAATACTATATATGGTTATACGTTATAACGTAACAATATATAACGTTATACGTTATATGGAAATGCTATATAACGATATACGTTATTACGTAATAGTATATATCGTTATACGTTATTACGTAATAGTATATATCGTTATACGTTATAACGTAACAATATATAGCGTTATACGTTATATGGTAATACTATATAACGATATACGTTATTACGTAATAGTATATATCGTTATACGTTATAACGTAACACTATATATCGTTTTACGATATATGGTAATGCTACGTAACGTTATACGTTATAACGTAACACTATATAACGTTATACGTTATATGGTAATACTATATATCGTTATATGTTATAACGTAACAATATAGAACGTTATACGTTTTATGGTAATACTATATAACGATATACGTTATTACGTAATAGTATATATCGTTATACGTTATAACGTAACACTATATAACGTTATACGTTATATGGTAATTCTATATAACGTTATAGGTTATTACGTAATAGTATATATCGTTTTACGTTATATGGTAATGCTATGTAACTTTATACGTTATAACGTAACACTATATATACGTTATACGTTATACGTTACATGGTAATAGTATATATCGTTATACGTTACAACGTAACAATATATAACGTTATACGTTATATGGTAATAGTATATATCGTTATACGTTATAACGTAACAATATATAACGTTATACGTTATATGGTAATACTATATAACGATATACGTTATTACGTAATAGTATATATCGTTATACGTTATAACGTAACACTATATAACGTTATATGTTATATCGTAATTCTATATAACGTTATACGTTATTCCGTAATAGTATATATCGTTTTACTTTATATGGTAATGCTATATGACGTTATACGTTACAACGTAACACTATATAACGTTATACGTTATATGGTAATACTATATAACGATATACGTTATAACGTAACAATATATAACGTTATACGTTATATGGTAATACTATATATCGATATAGGTTATAACGTAACAATATATAACGTTATACGTTATATGGTAACAGTATATATCGTTATACGTTATAACGTAACAATATATAACGTTATACGTTATATGGTAATACTATATATCGTTATACGTTATATGGTAATACTATATATCGTTATACGTTATAACGTAACAATATATAACGTTATACGTTATATGGTAATACTATATAACGATATACGTTATTACGTAATAGTATATATCGTTATACGTTATAACGTAATACTATATAACGTTATACGTTACTACGTAATAGTATATATCGTTTTACCTTATATGGTAATGCTATATAACGTTATACGTTATAACGTAACACTATATAACGTTATACGTTATATGGTAATAGTATATATCGTTATACGTTATAACGTAACAATATATAACGTTATACGTTATATGGTAATACTATATAACGATATACGTTATTACGTAATAGTATATATCGTTATACGTTATAACGTAACAATATATAACGTTATACGTTATATGGTAATAGTATATATCGTTATACGTTATAACGTAACAATATATAACGTTATACGTTATATGGTAATACTATATAACGATATACGTTATTACGTAATAGTATATATCGTTATACGTTATAACGTAACACTATATAACGTTATACGTTACATGGTAATAGTATATATCGTTATACGTTATAACGTAACAATATATAACGTTGTACGTTATATGGTAATAGTATATATCGTTATACGTTATAACGTAACAATATATAACGTTATACGTTATATGGTAATACTATATAACGATATACGTTATTAGGTAATAGTATATATCGTTATGCGTTATAACGTCACACTATATGTCGTTTTACGATATATGGTAATGCTATATAACGTTATACGTTATAACGTAACACTATATAACGTTATACGTTATATGGTAATAGTATATATCGTTATACGTTATAACGTAACAATATATAACGTTATACGTTAAATGGTAATGCTATATAACGATATACGTTATTACGTAATAGTATATATCGTTATACGTTATAACGTAACACTATATAACGTTATACGTTATATGGTAATTCTATATAACGTTATACGTTATTACGTAATAGTATATATCGTTTTACCTTATATGGTAATGCTATATAACGTTATACGTTATATGGTAATAGTATATATCGTTATACGTTATAACGTAACAATATATAACGTTATACGATATATGGTAATGCTATATAACGATATACGATATTACGTAATAGTATATATCGTTATACGTTATTACGTAATAGTATATAATGTTATACTTTATATGGTAATACTATATAACGTTATACGTTATAACGTATCACTATATAACGTTATACGTTATATGGTAATACTATATAACAATATACGTTATTACGTAATAGTATATATCGTTTTACGTTATATGGTAATGCTATATAACGTTATACGTTATAACGTAACACTATATAACGTTATACGTTATTACGTAATAGTATATATCGTTTTACCTTATATGGTAATGCTATATAACGTTATACGTTATAACGTAACACTATATAACGTTATACGTTATTACGTAATAGTATATATCGTTTTACCTTATATGGTAATGCTATATAACGTTATACGTTATAACGTAAAACTATATAACGTTATACGTTATATGGTAATACTATATATGGTTATACGTTATAACGTAACAATATATAACGTTATACGTTATATGGAAATGCTATATAACGATATACGTTATTACGTAATAGTATATATCGTTATACGTTATTACGTAATAGTATATATCGTTATACGTTATAACGTAACAATATATAGCGTTATACGTTATATGGTAATACTATATAACGATATACGTTATTACGTAATAGTATATATCGTTATACGTTATAACGTAACACTATATATCGTTTTACGATATATGGTAATGCTACGTAACGTTATACGTTATAACGTAACACTATATAACGTTATACGTTATATGGTAATACTATATATCGTTATATGTTATAACGTAACAATATATAACGTTATACGTTTTATGGTAATACTATATAACGATATACGTTATTACGTAATAGTATATATCGTTATACGTTATAACGTAACACTATATAACGTTATACGTTATATGGTAATTCTATATAACGTTATAGGTTATTACGTAATAGTATATATCGTTTTACGTTATATGGTAATGCTATGTAACTTTATACGTTATAACGTAACACTATATATACGTTATACGTTATACGTTACATGGTAATAGTATATATCGTTATACGTTATAACGTAACAATATATAACGTTATACGTTATATGGTAATAGTATATATCGTTATACGTTATAACGTAGCAATATATAACGTTATACGTTATATGGTAATACTATATAACGATATACGTTATTACGTAATAGTATATATCGTTATACGTTATAACGTAACACTATATAACGTTATATGTTATATCGTAATTCTATATAACGTTATACGTTATTACGTAATAGTATATATCGTTTTACTTTATATGGTAATGCTATATGACGTTATACGTTACAACGTAACACTATATAACGTTATACGTTATATGGTAATACTATATAACGATATACGTTATAACGTAACAATATATAACGTTATACGTTATATGGTAATACTATATATCGTTATACGTTATAACGTAACAATATATAACGTTATACGTTATATGGTAATACTATATAACGATATACGTTATTACGTAATTGTATATATCGTTATACGTTATAACGTAACACTATATACCGTTTTACGATATATGGTAATGCTATATAACGTTATACGTTATAACGTAACACTATATAACGTTATACGTTATATGGTAATACTATATATCGTTATACGTTATAACGTAACAATATATATAGCGTTATACGTTATATGGTAATACTATATAACGATATACGTTATTACGTAATAGTATATATCGTTATACGTTATAACGTAATACAATATAACGTTATACGTTATATGGTAATTCTATATAACGTTATACGTTATTGCGTAATAGTATATATCGTTTTACCTTATATGGTAATGCTATATAACGATATACGTTATAACGTAACACTATATAACGTTATACGTTACATGGTAACAGTATATATCGTTATACGTTATAACGTAACAATATATAACGTTATACGTTATATGGTAATAGTATATATCGTTATACGTTATAACGTAACAATATATAACGTTATACGTTATATGGTAATACTATATAACGATATACGTTATTACGTAATAGTATATATCGTTATACGTTATAACGTAACACTATATAACGTTATACGTTACATGGTAATAGTATATATCGTTATACGTTATAACGTAACAATATATAACGTTGTACGTTATATGGTAATAGTATATATCGTTATACGTTATAACGTAACAATATATAACGTTATACGTTATATGGTAATACTATATAACGATATACGTTATTAGGTAATAGTATATATCGTTATGCGTTATAACGTCACACTATATATCGTTTTACGATATATGGTAATGCTATATAACGTTATACGTTATAACGTAACACTATATAACGTTATACGTTATATGGTAATAGTATATATCGTTATACGTTATAACGTAACAATATATAACGTTATACGTTAAATGGTAATGCTATATAACGATATACGTTATTACGTAATAGTATATATCGTTATACGTTATAACGTAACACTATATAACGTTATACGTTATATGGTAATTCTATATAACGTTATACGTTATTACGTAATAGTATATATCGTTTTACCTTATATGGTAATGCTATATAACGTTATACGTTATATGGTAATAGTATATATCGTTATACGTTATAACGTAACAATATATAACGTTATACGTTATATGGTAATATTATATATCGTTATACGTTATAACGTAGCAATATATAACGTTATACGTTATATGGTAATACTATATAACGATATACGATATTACGTAATAGTATATATCGTTATACGTTATTACGTAATAGTATATAATGTTATACTTTATATGGTAATACTATATAACGTTATACGTTATAACGTATCACTATATAACGTTATACGTTATATGGTAATACTATATAACAATATACGTTATTACGCAATAGTACATATCGTTTTACGTTATATGGTAATGCTATATAACGTTATACGTTATAACGTAACACTATATAACGTTATACGTTATTACGTAATAGTGTATATCGTTATACGTTATAACGTAGCAATATATAACGTTATACGTTATATGGTAATACTATATAACGATATACGATATTACGTAATAGTATATATCGTTATACGTTATTACGTAATAGTATATAATGTTATACTTTATATGGTAATACTATATAACGTTATACGTTATAACGTATCACTATATAACGTTATACGTTATATGGTAATACTATATAACAATATACGTTATTACGTAATAGTACATATCGTTTTACGTTATATGGTAATGCTATATAACGTTATACGTTATAACGTAATACTATATAACGATATACGTTATTACGTAATAGTATATATCGTTATACGTTATAACGTAACACTATATAACGTTATACGTTACATGGTAATAGTATATATCGTTATACGTTATAACGTAACAATATATAACGTTATACGTTATATGGTAATAGTATATATCGTTATACGTTATATGGTAATTCTATATAACGTTATACGTTATTACGTAATAGTATATATCGTTTTACCTTATATGGTAATGCTATATAACGTTATACGTTATATGGTAATAGTATATATCGTTATACGTTATAACGTAACAATATATAACGTTATACGTTATATGGTAATATTATATATCGTTATACGTTATAACGTAACAATATATAACGTTATACGTTATATGGTAATATTATATATCGTTATACGTTATAACGTAGCAATATATAACGTTATACGTTATATGGTAATACTATATAACAATATACGTTATTACGTAATAGTACATATCGTTTTACGTTATATGGTAATGCTATATAACGTTATACGTTATAACGTAATACTATATAACGATATACGTTATTACGTAATAGTATATATCGTTATACGTTATAACGTAACACTATATAACGTTATACGTTACATGGTAATAGTATATATCGTTATACGTTATAACGTAACAATATATAACGTTATACGTTATATGGTAATAGTATATATCGTTATACGTTATATGGTAATTCTATATAACGTTATACGTTATTACGTAATAGTATATATCGTTTTACCTTATATGGTAATGCTATATAACGTTATACGTTATATGGTAATAGTATATATCGTTATACGTTATAACGTAACAATATATAACGTTATACGTTATATGGTAATATTATATATCGTTATACGTTATAACGTAACAATATATAACGTTATACGTTATATGGTAATATTATATATCGTTATACGTTATAACGTAGCAATATATAACGTTATACGTTATATGGTAATACTATATAACGATATACGATATTACGTAATAGTATATATCGTTATACGTTATTACGTAATAGTATATAATGTTATACTTTATATGGTAATACTATATAACGTTATACGTTATAACGTATCACTATATAACGTTATACGTTATATGGTAATACTATATAACAATATACGTTATTACGTAATAGTACATATCGTTTTACGTTATATGGTAATGCTATATAACGTTATACGTTATAACGTAACACTATATAACGTTATACGTTATTACGTAATAGTGTATATCGTTATACGTTATAACGTAGCAATATATAACGTTATACGTTATATGGTAATACTATATAACGATATACGATATTACGTAATAGTATATATCGTTATACGTTATTACGTAATAGTATATAATGTTATACTTTATATGGTAATACTATATAACGTTATACGTTATAACGTATCACTATATAACGTTATACGTTATATGGTAATACTATATAACAATATACGTTATTACGTAATAGTACATATCGTTTTACGTTATATGGTAATGCTATATAACGTTATACGTTATAACGTAATACTATATAACGATATACGTTATTACGTAATAGTATATATCGTTATACGTTATAACGTAACACTATATAACGTTATACGTTACATGGTAATAGTATATATCGTTATACGTTATAACGTAACAATATATAACGTTATACGTTATATGGTAATAGTATATATCGTTATACGTTATATGGTAATTCTATATAACGTTATACGTTATTACGTAATAGTATATATCGTTTTACCTTATATGGTAATGCTATATAACGTTATACGTTATATGGTAATAGTATATATCGTTATACGTTATAACGTAACAATATATAACGTTATACGTTATATGGTAATATTATATATCGTTATACGTTATAACGTAACAATATATAACGTTATACGTTATATGGTAATATTATATATCGTTATACGTTATATGGTAATATTATATATCGTTATACGTTATAACGTATCACTATATAACGTTATACGTTATATGGTAATACTATATAACAATATACGTTATTACGTAATAGTACATATCGTTTTACGTTATATGGTAATGCTATATAACGTTATACGTTATAACGTAACACTATATAACGTTATACGTTATTACGTAATAGTATATATCGTTATACGTTATAACGTAACAATATATAACGTTATACGTTATATGGTAATGCTATATAACGATATACTTTATTACGTAATAGTATATATCGTTATACGTTATTACGTAATAGTATATATCGTTATACGTTATAACGTAACAATATATAACGTTATACGTTATATGGTAATACTATATAACGATATACGTTATTCCGTAATAGTATATATCGTTATACGTTATAACGTAACACTATATATCGTTTTACGATATATGGTATTGCTACGTAACGTTATACGTTATAACGTAACACTATATAACGTTATACGTTATATGATAATACTATATATCGTTATATGTTATAACGTAACAATATATAACGTTATACGTTTTATGGTAATAGTATATATCGTTATACGTTATAACGTAACAATATATAACGTTATACGTTATATGGTAATACTATATAACGATATACGTTATTACGTAATAGTATATATCGTTATACGTTATAACGTAATACTATATAACGTTATACGTTATTACGTAATAGTATATATCGCTTTACCTTATATGGTAATGCTATATAACGTTATACGTTATAACGTAACACTATATAACGTTATACGTTATATGGTAATAGTATATATCGTTATACGTTATAACGTAACAATATATAACGTTATACGTTATATGGTAATACTATATAACGATATACGTTATTACGTAATAGTATATATCGTTATGCGTTATAACGTCACACTATATATCGTTTTACGATATATGGTAATGCTATATAACGTTATACGTTATAACGTAACAATATATAACGTTATACGTTATATGGTAATACTATATAACGATATACGTTATTACGTAATAGTATATATCGTTTTACTTTATATGGTAATGCTATATGACGTTATACGTTACAACGTAACACTATATAACGTTATACGTTATATGGTAATACTATATAACGATATACGTTATAACGTAACAATATATAACGTTATACGTTATATGGTAATACTATATATCGTTATACGTTATAACGTAACAATATATAACGTTATACGTTATATGGTAATACTATATAACGATATACGTTATTACGTAATTGTATATATCGTTATACGTTATAACGTAACACTATATACCGTTTTACGATATATGGTAATGCTATATAACGTTATACGTTATAACGTAACACTATATAACGTTATACGTTATATGGTAATACTATATATCGTTATACGTTATAACGTAACAATATATATAGCGTTATACGTTATATGGTAATACTATATAACGATATACGTTATTACGTAATAGTATATATCGTTATACGTTATAACGTAATACAATATAACGTTATACGTTATATGGTAATTCTATATAACGTTATACGTTATTGCGTAATAGTATATATCGTTTTACCTTATATGGTAATGCTATATAACGATATACGTTATAACGTAACACTATATAACGTTATACGTTACATGGTAACAGTATATATCGTTATACGTTATAACGTAACAATATATAACGTTATACGTTATATGGTAATAGTATATATCGTTATACGTTATAACGTAACAATATATAACGTTATACGTTATATGGTAATACTATATAACGATATACGTTATTACGTAATAGTATATATCGTTATACGTTATAACGTAACACTATATAACGTTATACGTTACATGGTAATAGTATATATCGTTCTACGTTATAACGTAACAATATATAACGTTGTACGTTATATGGTAATAGTATATATCGTTATACGTTATAACGTAACAATATATAACGTTATACGTTATATGGTAATACTATATAACGATATACGTTATTAGGTAATAGTATATATCGTTATGCGTTATAACGTCACACTATATATCGTTTTACGATATATGGTAATGCTATATAACGTTATACGTTATAACGTAACACTATATAACGTTATACGTTATATGGTAATAGTATATATCGTTATACGTTATAACGTAACAATATATAACGTTATACGTTAAATGGTAATGCTATATAACGATATACGTTATTACGTAATAGTATATATCGTTATACGTTATAACGTAACACTATATAACGTTATACGTTATATGGTAATTCTATATAACGTTATACGTTATTACGTAATAGTATATATCGTTTTACCTTATATGGTAATGCTATATAACGTTATACGTTATATGGTAATAGTATATATCGTTATACGTTATAACGTAACAATATATAACGTTATACGTTATATGGTAATATTATATATCGTTATACGTTATAACGTAGCAATATATAACGTTATACGTTATATGGTAATACTATATAACGATATACGATATTACGTAATAGTATATATCGTTATACGTTATTACGTAATAGTATATAATGTTATACTTTATATGGTAATACTATATAACGTTATACGTTATAACGTATCACTATATAACGTTATACGTTATATGGTAATACTATATAACAATATACGTTATTACGTAATAGTACATATCGTTTTACGTTATATGGTAATGCTATATAACGTTATACGTTATAACGTAACACTATATAACGTTATACGTTATTACGTAATAGTGTATATCGTTATACGTTATAACGTAGCAATATATAACGTTATACGTTATATGGTAATACTATATAACGATATACGATATTACGTAATAGTATATATCGTTATACGTTATTACGTAATAGTATATAATGTTATACTTTATATGGTAATACTATATAACGTTATACGTTATAACGTATCACTATATAACGTTATACGTTATATGGTAATACTATATAACAATATACGTTATTACGTAATAGTACATATCGTTTTACGTTATATGGTAATGCTATATAACGTTATACGTTATAACGTAATACTATATAACGATATACGTTATTACGTAATAGTATATATCGTTATACGTTATAACGTAACACTATATAACGTTATACGTTACATGGTAATAGTATATATCGTTATACGTTATAACGTAACAATATATAACGTTATACGTTATATGGTAATAGTATATATCGTTATACGTTATATGGTAATTCTATATAACGTTATACGTTATTACGTAATAGTATATATCGTTTTACCTTATATGGTCATGCTATATAACGTTATACGTTATATGGTAATAGTATATATCGTTATACGTTATAACGTAACAATATATAACGTTATACGTTATATGGTAATATTATATATCGTTATACGTTATAACGTAACAATATATAACGTTATACGTTATATGGTAATATTATATATCGTTATACGTTATAACGTAGCAATATATAACGTTATACGTTATATGGTAATACTATATAACAATATACGTTATTACGTAATAGTACATATCGTTTTACGTTATATGGTAATGCTATATAACGTTATACGTTATAACGTAATACTATATAACGATATACGTTATTACGTAATAGTATATATCGTTATACGTTATAACGTAACACTATATAACGTTATACGTTACATGGTAATAGTATATATCGTTATACGTTATAACGTAACAATATATAACGTTATACGTTATATGGTAATAGTATATATCGTTATACGTTATATGGTAATTCTATATAACGTTATACGTTATTACGTAATAGTATATATCGTTTTACCTTATATGTTAATGCTATATAACGTTATACGTTATATGGTAATAGTATATATCGTTATACGTTATAACGTAACAATATATAACGTTATACGTTATATGGTAATATTATATATCGTTATACGTTATAACGTAACAATATATAACGTTATACGTTATATGGTAATATTATATATCGTTATACGTTATAACGTAGCAATATATAACGTTATACGTTATATGGTAATACTATATAACGATATACGATATTACGTAATAGTATATATCGTTATACGTTATTACGTAATAGTATATAATGTTATACTTTATATGGTAATACTATATAACGTTATACGTTATAACGTATCACTATATAACGTTATACGTTATATGGTAATACTATATAACAATATACGTTATTACGTAATAGTACATATCGTTTTACGTTATATGGTAATGCTATATAACGTTATACGTTATAACGTAACACTATATAACGTTATACGTTATTACGTAATAGTGTATATCGTTATACGTTATAACGTAGCAATATATAACGTTATACGTTATATGGTAATACTATATAACGATATACGATATTACGTAATAGTATATATCGTTATACGTTATTACGTAATAGTATATAATGTTATACTTTATATGGTAATACTATATAACGTTATACGTTATAACGTATCACTATATAACGTTATACGTTATATGGTAATACTATATAACAATATACGTTATTACGTAATAGTACATATCGTTTTACGTTATATGGTAATGCTATATAACGTTATACGTTATAACGTAATACTATATAACGATATACGTTATTACGTAATAGTATATATCGTTATACGTTATAACGTAACACTATATAACGTTATACGTTACATGGTAATAGTATATATCGTTATACGTTATAACGTAACAATATATAACGTTATACGTTATATGGTAATAGTATATATCGTTATACGTTATATGGTAATTCTATATAACGTTATACGTTATTACGTAATAGTATATATCGTTTTACCTTATATGGTAATGCTATATAACGTTATACGTTATATGGTAATAGTATATATCGTTATACGTTATAACGTAACAATATATAACGTTATACGTTATATGGTAATATTATATATCGTTATACGTTATAACGTAACAATATATAACGTTATACGTTATATGGTAATATTATATATCGTTATACGTTATATGGTAATATTATATATCGTTATACGTTATAACGTATCACTATATAACGTTATACGTTATATGGTAATACTATATAACAATATACGTTATTACGTAATAGTACATATCGTTTTACGTTATATGGTAATGCTATATAACGTTATACGTTATAACGTAACACTATATAACGTTATACGTTATTACGTAATAGTATATATCGTTATACGTTATAACGTAACAATATATAACGTTATACGTTATATGGTAATGCTATATAACGATATACTTTATTACGTAATAGTATATATCGTTATACGTTATTACGTAATAGTATATATCGTTATACGTTATAACGTAACAATATATAACGTTATACGTTATATGGTAATACTATATAACGATATACGTTATTCCGTAATAGTATATATCGTTATACGTTATAACGTAACACTATATAACGTTATACGTTATATGGTAATAGTATATATCGTTATACGTTATAACGTAGCAATATATAACGTTATACGTTATATGGTAATACTATATAACGATATACGTTATTACGTAATAGTATATATCGTTATGCGTTATAACGTCACACTATATATCGTTTTACGATATATGGTAATGCTATATAACGTTATACGTTATAACGTAACACTATATAACGTTATACGTTATATGGTAATACTATATAACGATATACGTTATTACGTAATAGTATATATCGTTATACGTTATAACGTAATACTATATAACGTTATACGTTATTACGTAATAGTATATATCGCTTTACCTAATATGGTAATGCTATATAACGCTATACGTTATAACGTAACACTATATAACGTTATACGTTATATGGTAATAGTATATATCGTTATACGTTATAACGTAACAATATATAACGTTTTACTATATATGGTAATGCTATATAACGTTATACGTTATAACGTAACACTATATAACGTTATACGTTATATGGTAATAGTATATATCGTTATACGTTATAACGTAACAATATATAACGTTATACGTTATATGGTAATAGTATATATCGTTATACGTTATAACGTAACAATATATAACGTTATACGTTATATGGTAATACTATATAACGATATACGTTATTACGTAATAGTATATATCGTTATGCGTTATAACGTCACACTATATATCGTTTTACGATATATGGTAATGCTATATAACGTTATACGTTATAACGTAACAATATATAACGTTATACGTTATATGGTAATACTATATAACGATATACGTTATTACGTAATAGTATATATCGTTATGCGTTATAACGTCACACTATATATCGTTTTACGATATATGGTAATGCTATATAACGTTATACGTTATAACGTAACACTATATAACGTTATACGTTATTACGTAATAGTGTATATCGTTATACGTTATAACGTAGCAATATATAACGTTATACGTTATATGGTAATACTATATAACGATATACGATATTACGTAATAGTATATATCGTTATACGTTATTACGTAATAGTATATAATGTTATACTTTATATGGTAATACTATATAACGTTATACGTTATATGGTAATACTATATAACAATATACGTTATTACGTAATAGTACATATCGTTTTACGTTATATGGTAATGCTATATAACGTTATACGTTATAACGTAATACTATATAACGATATACGTTATTACGTAATAGTATATATCGTTATACGTTATAACGTAACACTATATAACGTTATACGTTACATGGTAATAGTATATATCGTTATACGTTATAACGTAACAATATATAACGTTATACGTTATATGGTAATAGTATATATCGTTATACGTTATATGGTAATTCTATATAACGTTATACGTTATTACGTAATAGTATATATCGTTTTACCTTATATGGTAATGCTATATAACGTTATACGTTATATGGTAATAGTATATATCGTTATACGTTATAACGTAACAATATATAACGTTATACGTTATATGGTAATA
This sequence comes from Bombus affinis, assembly GCF_024516045.1. Classification (NCBI taxonomy): domain Eukaryota; kingdom Metazoa; phylum Arthropoda; class Insecta; order Hymenoptera; family Apidae; genus Bombus; species Bombus affinis. Next base: position 4,516 of record NW_026108925.1, on the reverse strand, counting down.
TTATATATCGTTATACGTTATAACGTAACAATATATAACGTTATACGTTATATGGTAATATTATATATCGTTATACGTTATATGGTAATATTATATATCGTTATACGTTATAACGTATCACTATATAACGTTATACGTTATATGGTAATACTATATAACAATATACGTTATTACGTAATAGTACATATCGTTTTACGTTATATGGTAATGCTATATAACGTTATACGTTATAACGTAACACTATATAACGTTATACGTTATTACGTAATAGTATATATCGTTATACGTTATAACGTAACAATATATAACGTTATACGTTATATGGTAATGCTATATAACGATATACTTTATTACGTAATAGTATATATCGTTATACGTTATTACGTAATAGTATATATCGTTATACGTTATAACGTAACAATATATAACGTTATACGTTATATGGTAATACTATATAACGATATACGTTATTCCGTAATAGTATATATCGTTATACGTTATAACGTAACACTATATATCGTTTTACGATATATGGTATTGCTACGTAACGTTATACGTTATAACGTAACACTATATAACGTTATACGTTATATGGTAATACTATATATCGTTATATGTTATAACGTAACAATATATAACGTTATACGTTTTATGGTAATAGTATATATCGTTATACGTTATAACGTAACAATATATAACGTTATACGTTATATGGTAATACTATATAACGATATACGTTATTACGTAATAGTATATATCGTTATACGTTATAACGTAATACTATATAACGTTATACGTTATTACGTAATAGTATATATCGCTTTACCTTATATGGTAATGCTATATAACGTTATACGTTATAACGTAACACTATATAACGTTATACGTTATATGGTAATAGTATATATCGTTATGCGTTATAACGTAACAATATATAACGTTATACGTTATATGGTAATACTATATAACGATATACGTTATTACGTAATAGTATATATCGTTATGCGTTATAACGTCACACTATATATCGTTTTACGATATATGGTAATGCTATATAACGTTATACGTTATAACGTAACAATATATAACGTTATACGTTATATGGTAATACTATATAACGATATACGTTATTACGTAATAGTATATATCGTTATACGTTATAACGTAATACTATATAACGTTATACGTTATTACGTAATAGTATATATCGCTTTACCTAATATGGTAATGCTATATAACGCTATACGTTATAACGTAACACTATATAACGTTATACGTTATATGGTAATAGTATATATCGTTATACGTTATAACGTAACAATATATAACGTTTTACGATATATGGTAATGCTATATAACGTTATACGTTATAACGTAACACTATATAACGTTATACGTTATATGGTAATAGTATATATCGTTATACGTTATAACGTAACAATATATAACGTTATACGTTATATGGTAATAGTATATATCGTTATACGTTATAACGTAACAATATATAACGTTATACGTTATATGGTAATACTATATAACGATATACGTTATTACGTAATAGTATATATCGTTATGCGTTATAACGTCACACTATATATCGTTTTACGATGTATGGTAATGCTATATAACGTTATACGTTATAACGTAACAATATATAACGTTATACGTTATAGGGTAATACTATATAACGATATACGTTATTACGTAATAGTATATATCGTTATGCGTTATAACGTCACACTATATATCGTTTTACGATATATGGTAATGCTATATAACGTTATACGTTATAACGTAACACTATATAACGTTATACGTTATATGGTAATAGTATATATCGTTATACGTTATAACGTAACAATATATAACGTTATACGTTATATGGTAATAGTATATATCGTTATACGTTATAACGTAACAATATATAACGTTATGCGTTATATGGTAATACTATATAACGATATACGTTATTAGGTAATAGTATATATCGTTATGCGTTATAACGTCACACTATATATCGTTTTACGATATATGGTAATGCTATATAACGTTATACGTTATAACGTAACACTATATAACGTTATACGTTATTACGTAATAGTGTATATCGTTATACGTTATAACGTAGCAATATATAACGTTATACGTTATATGGTAATACTATATAACGATATACGATATTACGTAATAGTATATATCGTTATACGTTATTACGTAATAGTATATAATGTTATACTTTATATGGTAATACTATATAACGTTATACGTTATAACGTATCACTATATAACGTTATACGTTATATGGTAATACTATATAACAATATACGTTATTACGTAATAGTACATATCGTTTTACGTTATATGGTAATGCTATATAACGTTATACGTTATAACGTAACACTATATAACGTTATACGTTATTACGTAATAGTGTATATCGTTATACGTTATAACGTAGCAATATATAACGTTATACGTTATATGGTAATACTATATAACGATATCCGATATTACGTAATAGTATATATCGTTATACGTTATTACGTAATAGTATATAATGTTATACTTTATATGGTAATACTATATAACGTTATACGTTATAACGTATCACTATATAACGTTATACGTTATATGGTAATACTATATAACAATATACGTTATTACGTAATAGTACATATCGTTTTACGTTATATGGTAATGCTATATAACGTTATACGTTATAACGTAATACTATATAACGATATACGTTATTACGTAATAGTATATATCGTTATACGTTATAACGTAACACTATATAACGTTATACGTTACATGGTAATAGTATATATCGTTATACGTTATAACGTAACAATATATAACGTTATACGTTATATGGTAATAGTATATATCGTTATACGTTATATGGTAATTCTATATAACGTTATACGTTATTACGTAATAGTATATATCGTTTTACCTTATATGGTAATGCTATATAACGTTATACGTTATATGGTAATAGTATATATCGTTATACGTTATAACGTAACAATATATAACGTTATACGTTATATGGTAATATTATATATCGTTATACGTTATAACGTAACAATATATAACGTTATACGTTATATGGTAATATTATATATCGTTATACGTTATATGGTAATATTATATATCGTTATACGTTATAACGTATCACTATATAACGTTATACGTTATATGGTAATACTATATAACAATATACGTTATTACGTAATAGTACATATCGTTTTACGTTATATGGTAATGCTATATAACGTTATACGTTATAACGTAACACTATATAACGTTATACGTTATTACGTAATAGTATATATCGTTATACGTTATAACGTAACAATATATAACGTTATACGTTATATGGTAATGCTATATAACGATATACTTTATTACGTAATAGTATATATCGTTATACGTTATTACGTAATAGTATATATCGTTATACGTTATAACGTAACAATATATAACGTTATACGTTATATGGTAATACTATATAACGATATACGTTATTCCGTAATAGTATATATCGTTATACGTTATAACGTAACACTATATAACGTTATACGTTATATGGTAATAGTATATATCGTTATACGTTATAACGTAGCAATATATAACGTTATACGTTATATGGTAATACTATATAACGATATACGTTATTACGTAATAGTATATATCGTTATGCGTTATAACGTCACACTATATATCGTTTTACGATATATGGTAATGCTATATAACGTTATACGTTATAACGTAACACTATATAACGTTATACGTTATATGGTAATACTATATAACGATATACGTTATTACGTAATAGTATATATCGTTATACGTTATAACGTAATACTATATAACGTTATACGTTATTACGTAATAGTATATATCGCTTTACCTAATATGGTAATGCTATATAACGCTATACGTTATAACGTAACACTATATAACGTTATACGTTATATGGTAATAGTATATATCGTTATACGTTATAACGTAACAATATATACCGTTTTACTATATATGGTAATGCTATATAACGTTATACGTTATAACGTAACACTATATAACGTTATACGTTATATGGTAATAGTATATATCGTTATACGTTATAACGTAACAATATATAACGTTATACGTTATATGGTAATAGTATATATCGTTATACGTTATAACGTAACAATATATAACGTTATACGTTATATGGTAATACTATATAACGATATACGTTATTACGTAATAGTATATATCGTTATGCGTTATAACGTCACACTATATATCGTTTTACGATATATGGTAATGCTATATAACGTTATACGTTATAACGTAACAATATATAACGTTATACGTTATATGGTAATACTATATAACGATATACGTTATTACGTAATAGTATATATCGTTATGCGTTATAACGTCACACTATATATCGTTTTACGATATATGGTAATGCTATATAACGTTATACGTTATAACGTAACACTATATAACGTTATAC